>NW_022436979.1:20963890-21006483 GCF_009761245.1 Sapajus apella | reverse complement strand
GGGGTCAAGGGAGAGGAGAGCGTGGGGTCAAGGGAGAGGAGAGCGTGCGGTCAAGGGAGAGGAGAGCGTGCGGTCAAGGGAGAGGAGAGCGTGCGGTCAAGGGAGAGGCGAGCTGGGGTCAAGGGAGAGGCGAGCGTGGGGTCAAGGGAGAGGAGAGCGTGGGGTCAAGGGAGAGGAGAGCGTGGGGTCAAGGGAGAGGACAGCGTGGGGTCAACGGAGGGAAGAGCGTGGGGTCAATAGAGAGAAGAGCGGATTTCCCCAGACATCGAGATGTGTTTGAACCAGCATGCTTTGTTATGGAAGAAAATACACATATTACTTATGCTCCTTTAAACTGTATTTTAATTACATTCCGCTGAATTAAGTCTCATCTGAGGAGCCCGCCCAGTGCCGTAAGCTTGTGACAGCCTTGCTCTTCCCTGTCCTGGCCTTTGTGGCAGCCTCCTTTCTCCGTATTGTCGAACCTCCAGCCGTTTATAATCTTCCTGTCCTCAGCACCATCGCTGCCAGCGTTGTCAATTTCATTACCTTCCCCGTCATCTCTGCGCATCTGCATGTTGGTGTTTCACTGTGTGCTACATCTTCTGTTTTAGAGAGTTGGCTGTATTTCAGTATGTTTTCAGTGTCTCTCCGTCTTAATCCTGTCAAAGTAAGGCGATCCTTAGCTGTCTGCTTATATTTAAGAGTGAGACTCCCGAATATAAATATAAGAAGACTGGTTGGAAATTCTGAGCACAAGCTTCCCATCAGCTTGGGCGTCACTCTCATTTAAACCGGTGAGGCTCTTTGGAGATCCTCTCAATTCCCTAGAAATAACCCTCCTACTTCCTGCATGGAAGATATAACTCTGCACCTGCATTTTTACAGCCACAGAAGGAAAGGCCTAGTAGTCTCAAGATTCCTTAATAACCGTTACTTCTCTTATTTCCAGTATGTGACCCGCCTCTCCTTGGTATCTCCATTTCAAGGACCCTCCGTTCCTCCCATTCCAGAGAATAAACTCCGGTCTTCTCCAGGGTGGGGGACGATGGTTCCATGGCGCGGGGTGGTGTGGAATGAGGACCGCCGCAGGGGGGCTGTTGACCTGCTTCCTTAACAGCCTGTTGTTCTACTGCTGCCCGTTTCTGAGGCCCTGTGGGTTTTCTGCTGTCAGCCCTGTTGCTTCCTTGCTTTCCTGTTGCTAGCCTTGCTTTGCGCTTGAACTGGTCTCTTAGTCCGATATTGTTCATCCGTTTGCTTTCCGCCTCCACTACTGCGTTGTTATTGTCCCCTCTTGATATTTCTGCTCTTAGGGGTTTACGACTTAGAACAGAACACTTTTTGTTATTTTTATTGAGACTTGAGAGGAAGGTTAACACCTCTTTCCAATTTTTTATCTTTAGTAAGGAAATTATTTTATATTTTACATTTTTTATTATTAATGTAGAAGAAATATTCATTGTGGCAAGTAGTGGACCATGATTAAAACTGATTGCTTGCAGCCATTAAAAAAAATGAGATCATCCCCATTTTTGCAGGAATGTGAATGGAGCCGGAGGCCATTACCTTAGCAAACTAATCAGAAACAGAAAACCAAATACTGTGTGTTTTTACTTATACGTGGGAGCTAAGTGATGAGAACAATGAACACAAAGAAGGGAAGAACACACACTGGGTGGGGCCTACCCGAGCGCGGAGGAGGGAGGGGAGAGGAGCAGACAATCATAACGATTTGGGTACGAGGCTTTGTGCCTGAGTGACTAAATAATCCGCACGACAAACCCTGTGACATCAGTTTATCTCTATCACAAAACTGCACGTGTGCTCCCGAACTCAAAATAAAAGGTAAAAAAAAAAAGGATAAAAAAAACTGCTAACATTACTGTATTTCTCTGTCGTTATTTTCCTGACATATATAAAAAATTCAATGCCAATTTTTATAGATTTACTATTTAAATATAGAATATAAAATTTCATATTATATAAATATAAAATTTTTTAAAAACACATCGAATCACCAACTTTTAATAAATGCATATTTAAGTACATTATCACCAATTTTGCAGTCTACTTTAAAACATTTTCCAACTTTGTAAATGGACACAAACTGATTGAAAGCATTTCTTTCTTGTTGAACAGTAACATTATTTTCTGGAATTAGGTTTGTTTTCAACAGGCATCCAGCTCCTACCTCTGCTCCTGTCCACAGGTGGGACACGACTTTGACCAGACTCCATGGCCAAGGGGCGTTCCTCCACCTCTGTTTATTGGCAGAGAAGTGCTGCTCAAACAACTCTGGAAGGGCCCCTGAAAGGGCTCTAGGGCATCTTCTCTGAGGGGCAGAGAACGGGTTGCTGCTGCAGTGTGTGTGTGTGCACACGTGTGTGTGTGTTTGTGTGCACGCGCATGCGTGCAAAGTATTGTTGAGGAGAGGGCAATAAAAACTCTTTTTCTCGGCCCACGCTGGCCACCCAGTGTGCACGGTCTTTGCACTCTCTGTGGAGTACTGTGGCTGTCCTAACTGTTATAGAAATATCAGTTTGCCATTCTCACGGCATACAAATTGAGATTTTTCCTTGCAAAACAGCTACTGGATTTGAGTCTATTCATGTAAAGCATTTGCATGCACGTTGGCTTGTTTACCTTGTTTTACTGGTGTTGACAGAATTTTAAATGTATAGTGGTGACACCCAATTTTCTAAGAATCATGATTTCTTCTTTTAAAATACGTGTCTGGTGTGGAGCAGTTTATTTCTAATAAGACTCCGCATTCCATTTCCATGACTGCAAACACCAAACGAACTCTATTGTATAACACTGAGCGCTTCCTGGGTCTGAAGGCCAGTTTTGCCACTGAGCCATTTTCTAGAATGAGGCTGCTTATCTTTCTGAAGCCTCACTTGCCTCATATAAGAAATAACCTCTATCTGTCTTGGTTACTAGCAGAGGATTGATAACAGGTGAAATGAGATAATTTCAAGCATTCATTAAACATTTCAGGAAGGTTGCAGAAATCCAGAGTCCTGAGAACAGGGATTATGCACTCATTTCTCTAGCTTGGATGCCAACTTCTTCGCAGCAACTTTGCTGGGAAACGTGAAGCGTATGGATATTAAGAAATGCTGAGTTACGATAGAATATATTGTTTGCTAGGAAGAACGATGGCAAGGAAAACCTAGCCGCCCCCCAACCCGACTAGAAAACGATTTGGGGCATTCCAAAGTGCCAAGACAATTGAGTAAATATCATGCACCGCTTAAAACAATTCTTTAAGACTTCTGACCCTGCCCCCGGGGCTCCCTCCTGGAGAATACATTTTAGTTTGTCTGCGATCACTGGCAAGCAGGCACCAGCTGCCTACTTGGTATATTTTGGGTTATGAGAAAATACCCAACATCTGTTTCATGATAATCATCACCTGTTTAGAAGAGAATAAATGCATGGGTTAGAGTCTGCTCGAGGCCCTCAGCCTGGAATGCTGTCAGCCCCTGAGGCTCTCGGCTGGGACCTGTTGCCCCCCACTCCCACAGACCCGCTTTGCTGTGCTATCTGGGTGTCTGCCTCTCAGTTCCTTCACTGCTGCCTGGGTGGTGGTCTCTGCGGATGGCCTGGCTCTTGGCACAACTTCCCACGTTTTCACAGCGTTTTCCGCAGGCATAGACAGGATTACCTGATTCTTCTAGAGTCCAGACCACAAGCTTCATGCGGGCAGGGATTCTGTCTGAATCTCCAGCATCTAACAGAGTGCCTGATGTACTATAGACCTCAGCTGGTGATTGTGAACTGAATTTTAAGTAGAGAATGCTTTGAAAAGCTCTTTATAAATGTAAAACACTTTGTAATAATGCTTTCTGTGTAGGGTGGTGTACAGTTCTTTTACATACATTATTCATTTTCTCTTCCTTGCTCTTCCCAACAATCCCGTTAAAGCAGCTATTGATGTCTTCATTTTATAGAGAGGACTTGGTGGGAGATAGGTTTTGGGGTAAGAAATGAAAACAAAACTAGGAAGTACCCCTTGCAGTTTACGTGAACTTATGAAAAGGCGCCCCCTGGTTACTGAGTGTGGAACGGGGCCTCCTCTGATTGTCAGTTTGGTAGACTGAGGCAGATTCAGGGCTTGTTTCTTCAGCACCATTGAAAGTATAATCATCATTCAATACCTATTCATCTTGAAACGTCTGGGTGAACTAATCAGAAATATGAATTTAAAAACTTAGTGCTGTCCTTTAGACAAATGAAAGTCATGTTTTCTTGTTATAATAAAATGTTTTAATGTTTGGTTCCTGTTTAGAAATTGTTCCTTCTGTCCTGGTGGTTTCCACTTAATTTTGTATTCCTTTTATCTGTAATCCCTTTACTTTTAAATGATCTTTTATCTTTCTTGGAAATAGCTGACGCTAGTGTTTTTCAGTTCAGGACGTTTTCATAATTACGTTTTTAGCCTTGTGGGAAAATTGTATACCTCATCAAATCCTCTGGCTCTGTGACTGAGTAACATTAACTTGCTGCTATTATGACTTAATTGTGGATTAGGAAAAATAAAACTGCCTTATGACTTCTGACAATGTTAAATTCTGTTAAAAATCGAAGCATTTTATACAATGTTCTGATATTACAGTAGGTCAATAGCCTGGAATCTCAAATGTTCAAATTCAGTGAGAGGCCTTGACCCGCCAAACCAAAATCAATCAACACCTACTTAATCACATTACCTCTTCTGGTGCAAAACTGTTCCTCAAAGTGACAACACAGTGCTGTGTTTTGTTTTCTGTGTTCTTTTTCTTTTATAACAGCAATCATTTGTTTGTAAATTCAAGACTTTTCAGCAATGTATTTTAGCTGGGCTGTTTTCTCACACTTGGCATGCCAGCTGGATTTTGTGAGGAGGTGTGATTGGGGCTAGCTTACGTACACCTGCCAAGTAGCTTCAATGATTCTTCCTTCTCGCAAATAAGCTACCCAAAGGATACGTATGGAAAAGCCTCTGGTAATTTTGGTATTCATCAAACTTCCTTCTCTTTTTCAATAGTTGTGATTCATATTGAGCTGACTGTTGCATTAGCTAGTTAGTTTTCCTTCAGAGAAGCAAAATGAGAATACTGTTGAATATGTCCACAGATGGTATTCTGACTCACTCATTTACTTCTGTGTACATGTAGGGCACACCAGGCCCTTCACAATGTGTTGCACGCTCAGCTTGATGTTCTCGGCCCCACTCACATTCCTCCAGAAATCTCACCCTTCATCCAAACTGGAATGCTAGCTCTTCTATCAGCAGCATTTCAGGTACAGCTCACCCTGCCTTTCCAGAAATTCGTCATCTGGCCTCATGTTTCAATGTCCAGCCCAAATATCACCCGTGTCCCTAGCTTGTACTGTGCTGTGCCTCACACCTATCCTTCATTCCCTGCCTCTTCCAAGTAAAGAAGGTTTAAATGGTCCCTCATTTAACAAAAATAATGTTTTAGACTAGGCACAGTGGTTGAAGCCTATAATCCTCGCACTTCGGAAGGCCAAGGCAGGTGTATCAACTGAGGTCAGGAGTTCAAGACCAGACTGGCCAACATGGCGGAACCCCATCTCTACTAAAAATACAAAAATTAGCCAGGTGTGGTGGCAGTGCTTGTAATCCCAGTTACTAGGGAGGCTGAGGCAGGAGAATCACTTTAACTTAGGAGACGGAGGTTGCAGTGAGCCACTACTGTGCCACTGCATTCCAGCCTGGGCAACAGAGACTCTGTCTCCAAAAAATAAAAATAAAAATAAAAAAACCAAAAACCAAAAACCAAAAACGATAAATAATGTTTTAGTATATTATAGTTATTTGTTTTCATGATGCCTAATACAACCACATGGAGCTCAAACTTGCCTCTCAGCATTGCGTTGCTTAACCGACATCCATATATTTCAGTATGTTAAGTTTTCATTACCACACTGGTTAAAATATTTTCTAACTTAATTTCCTCTTCGATGCTTGGTTATTTGCAACTACATTGCTTAATTTCAAATAGTTTGGAGTTTCCCAGATTTTCTTTCATTATTGATTTCGAGCCTAATTCAATTATGGTGACAGAGCCTACTCTGAAGTGATTTCAAGTCTTTTAAATCTCTCAAGACTTACTTCGTGGACCAGCAGATGATCTGTCTTTGTGAATGTTCCATGGCACATGTGAATAGTGTGCAGTACGCTGTTACTAGGTGCTGTTTTGCATAAATATCAGTCAGAATGTGTTGATTGATAAGGTAGACATTTTCTGTATTAGTGATTTCCTCACTCCTTCTACCAGTTGCAGAGAGAGGAGTGTTAAAGTAGCCAATGTCAGTGTGGATTTTTGTCTATTTTTCCTTTCAATTCTGTTTTTGCTTTATGATTTTGAAGTTCTGTTATTAGGTGCATGCACATTTAGGGTTGTTATATTTTCTTAATAGATTGGCTTCTTTATTATCAAATCTTCCTCTTTACTTCTAATAGTATTTCTCGTCTTTAAGTTTACTCTGATGCTTCTATTGCCATGCCACCTTTTTTGATTAGCGTTTACATGATATGTCTTTTCTCACTCTTTTATTTCTAACCTGTATGTATCACTCTATTTAAAATTAGGTTATGGCACACAGCGTGCAGTTAAGATCTGTTTTTTTATCCGGTCTGACAATCTCTAATTTTCCAACGTTCCTGCCATATCCGCGCCTGGTTCTGGTGCCTGTTTTGTCTCTTCAGGTTGTGTTCTCCACCTTTGAGTATGCATTGTGACTTCTGTTGAAAGCTGAACATGCAGGTAGAAGAACTGTAATAGACAGGTCATTAATAGGTCATTAGTGATGTGGCGGGAAGGGGAGTGAAAGGGGAAGTGTCCTGTAGTCCCATGATTAGGTTTCAGTCTTTTAATGAGCTTGTGTTCCTGTGCTGTGACCTTCACAAGTGCTTCGGAGTCTCTCTCTTCTTTCCACTTAGGTGGGACAGGATGGCTAGAGCAGTCTGAAGTTGTGTATTTTTTTTCATTCCACATCAAAGGCCAAATGGGGCTAGCTCTGGTAAAATATTTCCTTTTGAGGGCAGGCCTTGTTAAAAAGAGCAGAATGCTCTGGGCACACTTCACAGTAATTATTTTTTTTACTCTCTGTGTCAGAAGCATGAGGAGTTTGCTATTGTTTGAATATCTCTGAACCCCCAAAATTCATGTGTTGAAATCGAATCCCCAGTGTGATGGTACTGAGTTGGGGCCTTTAGGGTTTGTCTTCATAAACAGGATTAATGCCCTTATAAAGCTTGAGGAAGTCCTTTTGCCCTTCAACTATCTGAAGATGCAGAAAGAAGGCTCCATCTCTGAAGCAGAGATCAAGCCCTCATCAGATGCTGCATCTACTGACAGTGTGTTCTTGGACTTCCCAGCCTCCAAGTGAACAATAATTTTTATTGTTTATAAATTACCAAGTTCAAGGTATTTTCTTACAGTAGTCCAAGTGGACTAAGACAGACTTTTTGTCCGGTCTTCACTATGAGAATCTGGTAGGGCTGCTGGAGGTAAAAATCAAAGCGTGGAGGTGTCCCTAATACTGCCCCACCCCAAGATTTTAACTCTCTGAATTGTTCAAATCAAGCCTGCAGCAATTCATGGATTACAGTGCAGGTTTTCCTACACTTGCATTTGTTCCCAGGAGGTTTCTGCTCTGGTGAGTGGGACTTCTCTGCATCCACTTGTGTGTCTCTCCCATTTTGAGGGCTACAATTTGTCCTATGACCCCAATTCTTTGACAGATCTAGAAGAGTTGTTGATTATCAAGTTTTTCAGCTTTTTACTTGTTAGCAGACAGTGAGGATTTGCAGTTTCCTTTTATGCTGGACTAGAAATTGGAAGTCAACTTCTGACTTTTAGTTGAAATACGAGAGGATCTACATTCTTTGTAATTATTGGCCTGGCTGGGTGTATATCTACCATCCTGCTGTCTGTTTTCTACGTGCCCCATCTTCCCTTTGTTCACCCCTTTTGTTATTTTCTGCTTTAGGTTTGATTGGTTATTGTCTGGGATCTGTCTTATGTGTTCTTTTAGCTCACTAGCTGTGTTCCTTTATATTTAAAGTGGTTGCTCTAGGATTGATAATATATATAAGTTAACACAGTCTACCTTCAAATAAAATTATATTGTTAGGCCGTTTTATACATAATACAAGAAACTTACAACAGTAGTTCTGCTTTTTTGTTGCTGTTGCCGTCTCAGATTAAATTATTTAAACATTTTTAATGGTGGAGATTGAATCTGTTCATAAAAGGAAAAAAAACCCTAAAATGTGGTAAAATAGTATATCAAAATCTATTACTTAAATCTAGAATATCATAGTTATATAACAGAATATAATACATTGAGAATAAAAATATATCAGAAATAGCAGAAGCCATTTGTACACAATAAATTTTTAACTATATGATGAGTATTTTTATGATTTTTTTCACTAAAATGGAATTTATATTTCAAGTACTTTTCAACTTTAGTTTCTGTTTCACAGAAATAATATTTTGTTACTCTAAAATAGTATTTGCATTCCAAATATTTTTGAGGTCTCGTACTTATTTTATCTTGAAAAGAAATATATATATATATATATATGTATGTATATATACGTACATCTCCTCACCATGTACTGTCAGTGTAAAATTTCCTAAGTAATTTACATTCCACGTATATAAAGAAGAAAAGTTAATATCTTCTCCACACTTATATCTCAGTCTCAAGTAGCCTGATTAAATCTTACTGAATAAGAATGGCATTCTTTACATAAACTAAAGAAAACGTCCCCACAAATTCCAATCTGCAGTCTATTTTGTAGACATTCTTTATGGTATTAAATCAAAACATTGTAAATTGCATTCCCACTACCACTTCTCATGCCTAATATGGCCTTGTTTTTGATCTGCAATCTAGATTTTCTTTCTCCAAGTGTGTGACATTTTATCTAAATGTTTGCTGAGAAATGGTTTATTATGTTCAAAAAGGGTGAAATACAGCTGTAGAAATGTAAAGAATCTGGGAAGAAAAAAATAGAAGTACTTGTTAGTTCAGATTTCTGCCTAAAAAGAACCAGAAGTACAAATGTGTGCTGCAAAATGTAAAATAAAGCTCCAAGGTGAGAGCATTTTAATTTTTTTCCAAATGAAGTTAAAAAATATGTATTTGCTGTATGACTGAAGCAGTATGTCAAATGAGTTACAGAAGGCGCCAAACAGGAAAACCAATTTGTTCCTTGATTCTTAAACTAGAGAGACAACGAACTCTTCAAATGTCACACTGTAGTCTAAGGCCACAGCTCAGTTTTCATTTTTTAATTTTTACAAATTCTTCCACCTTTCTCGTTGCTTGTAGATCAGACGAGCTTCACAGAGCAGTGTGGGTTAATCCCTGCCATGCGAGGCAGTGCTGTAGTCTTCAGAGAGGGCCAATGCTTCAGGTTTTAAGAGGGAGGGATTTATCAGTGTGTTTTGAAGAGTCTACTATTCAACAGATCCAGGACCACATACGTAGTGACAAATTTGTAAACTCCAACCTTGGGTAGGCCCTCAGCCCTCTCCTAGAATTTTTCCATGTCTCTGTCCATGAACCTGTGATGTGCCCCCAGTGGCTTGATCCAAAAATCTCATGAACCCTCTTGAGACCTCAGACGTACTGTCCCCTACTTCATTCACTTCCTTTTATCTTCAGGTGACCCGTTCCTACTTTGCAGAGAATATTAAGCCCATACAAACATACCTATAACTGCTTCCATCCTCACCTTTGAATGGGAGGGTGGCGTCATTTACTGAGGTGATCCAAGAGCCAGCCTCTGAGCCACTAATGCTCCAGCTCCCACACCAGGCGCTAAGCATTTCAGCCCACAAGGGAGAGGCCGTTTCTAGCCTCCTGCTTCACAAGGGGCCACCCTTTCCATATGGGCCCCTCTATCGTGTATTTAAGAAGAAGAAATACTCACACCATTTAGTGCTGCAGCTTCCACGGCCAATTGCTATGGAGACGTTCTCTCTCCCCGTGGTTGCCGTGATGCTGGCATCTGCAGGAAGGCATGGTCAGCCAGTGGACCCGTAACCTCCGTCTTGAGCTGGCCGCCCACTTCTCTTCAGGAAATAATCAGCACTGGGCTTATGGTGCTCACATCCGTCAGCCCCTCATTCACCCAGGCAGCGGGTCCCAGGCCATCCATCATCACTCAGGGCCTCAACCCTGTGCTATCTGTGATCCACAACATGACTGGGTTTTCCTTGGGTCTGTGTAGACGGCTGCTTACACCCAAGCTCTGCCATTTGTTAGGATATTCTCTGAACTTCCCTTTCACCTTGCTGCTCGGACTTCAGTCCTGGTTATCACTGAAAACACTACTTCCCAAGAAGGCATTCAAGGGAGGTGCTTTCCACGTCTCCCAGGGCCATCAGCGGGGTGGGCGTCTTCATCTATTCTTTCCGCCTTCCAGTAATCGCATTCCCAGGCTTTGCTTTTCTGCCTATTATCAAGGTGAACGTTCCCTGCTCCTAGGAGAGCCGATCTCTCCATTTGTATGCAGACGCATCCTCTTCTCCTTACGACAGGAACCGTGCCAGGAATTTCCGCCCTTTCTCTTCTATTCCACCTTTTCTCTTTGTACTGGCACATTTACACCAGCTTGCCAACTGTGATTTTGGTCAGCTAAGGAGAAAAAAACCAAAATCCTATTTTGATGTCCCCTTTTCCACCATTCACCACCCCGTTTCCTTACTTTCCTATAAAGCGCGGGTGTTCACTTTACGAGTTGGTAGACTTGCTTTTTCCAGTTACTCTCCCCTCTCTCTCCCTCTCCTCATTTCCTTTTGGTAATTTCTACTTTTCATTACACATAAAAGTTAACATCATAGCACACGAAACTCCTCTGTAGCTTCTATCCAGACTCACCATTTGTTGATGTCCTTCTCTGGTTACTTTATTGTTGTCATCTACCCACACACGCGCACGCACACACTTTGTTCTTCCTGAGTAACCTGAGAGTGGGCTGGAGATGCTACGCGCCTTATGCCTAAACACATTGTTGAATATTTCCGCAGAAGAAGAGCATTCTCTTTTGTAACCACAGTAAAGTTATCAAAATCAGGAAATTACACATTGATCCCACATTATTATCCAATATGCAGTTTACACTCACATGTTGCCCACTATCTCAATGCAATCCAGGGTCATCGTGTCCCGTTAGTAGCCTTCAACCTGGAACCATTCCTTAGGCTTTCTTTACCTTGGTTGACTTTGACATGTTTTAAGTGACTCCTACTAGGCATTTCCCTGGCATGGCCAGGAGCCTCTGCAGTCTCACTGCCTGTGGTCCACGCCCCGTCTCTGCTGATGGCAGCTCTTCACACGGCTGCCCACTCGATCCTCCGACACAGGCTCATAAAGCCTAGCAGGGCCCCAGAAGCTGTGGTGGCCTTCTCATCTCCCTGGCCTCTCCGTCTCAGTTTTCTCTGCTGGTTCCTCCTCTGCCTCTTTCTTAAGGTTGGCTAGCCCCGCGGGCTTAGTTCAGGGTTATCTTCTGGTCACCCACAGTCACTCCGCAGATCATGTCACCCTGATTAAATGCTCCGAATACTGTCTACACGCTAATCAGTTCTAAGTGCCTGTTTCCAGCTTTCCAGCACTGGCCTGCCGTGTCTCCCTGCTGGCTTACCATCTCCCCTGCTGCTGAACCCTTTCTTCTAGTGACATCTGGATGGGCAATTCCAGCATTCACGTCTCAGGCCTGCTTACGTTGAACATTTCTGCTTCGTTGATTTTGCTGCCGGCCCCTCTGTGTTAAAACTTGAGTTCTTCGGTTTTTGCCACATCGCTCTTTTGGGTTTTCTCCTATTTCTCCGTTTTGTTCAGTGGCGTTCAGGTCTCCATTTGTCCTTCCTGTTCTTCTTTCTATCAGTTTTGTCCTTAGCTGCCTTGTTTTTTCTTTTTTTTCATTGCATTTTAGGTTTTGGGGTACATGTGAAGAACATGCAAGGTTGTTGCATAGGTACACACATGGCAGTGTGATTTGCTGCCTTCCTCCCCTTCACCTATATCTGGCATTTCTCCCCATGCCATCTCTCCCCAACTCCCCACCCCCTACCGTCCCTCCCCTATTTCCCCCCAACTGACCCCAGTGTGTGATGCTCCCCTCCCTGTGTCATGTGTTCTCATTGTTCAACACCCGCCTATGAGTGAGAACATGTGGTGTTTGATTTTCTGTTCTTGTGTCAGTTTGCTGAGAATGATGGTTTCCAGGTTCATCCGTGTCCCTACGAAGGACATGAACTCATCGTTTTTGATGGCTGCATAATATTCCATGGTGTCTATGTGCCACATTTTCCCTGTCCAGCCTATCATCGATGGGCATTTGGGTTGTTTCCAGGTCTTTGCTATTGTAAACAGTGCTGCAATGAACTTTCTTTAAACACTTTGGGTGATTTCAACCAGAATTTCTACTATCCACAAGTTTTATACTGACCATTTCCAAATATTTTTCTCTAGCCTCTATTGCTCTGAACAATAAACTTGTATATCCAAATACCTGCTTGAGAGTCAAACAGCTACAGGGCAAAATACTCCAAACTTAGGGTGTTTTCTTACCAGCCTCTTAATTCCTCCCATCTTCTGTATCGGTAAATTCTGTCTTCCACAGCCAGTCACTCAAGCAGGAAATTCTGGAGACGTCTTGAAGTTTTCCTCATCTCCTGTGTGAGATATGTTAAGAATTCTGGTTGGTTCTGTCTCACAGAAATCGATTTCCCTTCTCTATGCCATCTACCTTAAACCAGGGTCTTAATAATGTACTATGACTATGAGACAAGAGTCTCTTAATGTTCCTGTTTCCTGTTTCACACTCTACACATTGTCACTAGGATTAATCCAGTGGTTTTGTTTGTTTGTTTGTTCGTTTGTTTGTTTTTGATATGGAGTCTTGCACTGTCGTCCCGGCTGGAGTGTAATGGTGCAATCTCTGCTCACTGCAACCTCCGTCTCATGGGTTCAAGCAATTCTCCTGCTTCAGCCTCCCGAGTAGCTGGGATTACAGGTGCATGCCACCACGCCCAGCTAATTTTTTGTATTTTTAGTAGAGATGCGGTTTCACCATGTTGGCCAGGCTGGTCTCAAACTCCTGACCTCAGGTGACCCACCCGCCTTGGCCTCCCAAAGTGGTGGGATTACAGACATGAGCCTCAGTACCCAGCCAGTAATCCTGTGATTGTTCAAAACTTAGTTTTATTTACAAAGCTAATCAGCAAAATCATTTTACTATTGAGAATGCTTTTATTTTAATACCATATTATCTTACTATAGAGAGAGTAAATTTCTTTTAATTAAAATATAGATAGTTTAGGAAACTCTGAATTTCCATTCTTCATATTATTAAGAACAAATGTGCATTTGATTCTCTTTCACAAAATTGAGCAATAATGCTAAAATATCTAATAGTTGCATGTTTTCCAGAGAATTATTTCATTTAATACTTAAGCAAAGAAATTTTTATATGTAAGCTATGTTTAGTGTTATTTGTTTTAACTATAAAATATAATTAGTCTAATGTGCTTCCTATGAGAATACAATTTCTTCAAGGTTTCTTTGAGGCCGGGCGCAGTGGCTCATGCCTGTAATCCCAGCACTTTGGGAGGCTGAGGCAGGTGGATTGCTTGAGGTCAGGAGTTAGAGACCAGCCTTGCCAACATGGTGAAACCTCGTTTCTATTAAAAATACAAAAATTAGCTGGGCTTGGTGGTGCATGCCTGTAGTCCCAGCCACTCAGGAGGCTGAGGCAGAAGAATTGCTTGAACCCGAGAGTTGCAGTGAGCAGAGATCGTGCCACTGCACTCCAGCCTGGGAGCCAGAGCGAGATTCTGTCTTAAAAAAAAAAAAAGAAGGATTTTTTGGTAGCATGAAAAAAATAATTGAAAAAATGAATTCCAATAGACTGAGCCCAGGAATCTGTTTCATTTTGTTTCCTTAAGAAAATAATTTTCTACCAATTACTTCTACCGATTATATTTGACAAAAGTCTGCCAAGTTTCGTTTTCTTTATTCTGCAGATGTTTTGTTTCTGTTTTTTAAGAAATAAAATAGAGTAGCGCAAAATATCCCAGTGAACTAATGAAAAAAATTCTCTTTCAGGATTGGTGTTGGTGTGTAGCTTAGGCAAATCCGCAGAGAGAAAGTTGATTGGCGATTGTCGGAGCTTGGGGAGAGGCAGTGCAGGGTGACTGCTGATGGGGATTAGGTCTCTTTTTGTTTCTTTGTGTCTTTTCTTTTCTGTTTCTTTTTGTTTTCTGGAGGCAGGGTCTTGTTATGTCATCCAGGCTGGAGCGCAGTGGCGCAAACTTGACTCACTGCAACCTCTGCCTCCCAGGTTCAAGCGATTCTGCCGCCTCAGCCTCCCGAGTAGCTAGGACTACAGGTACCTGCCATCACACCCAGCTAGTTTTTGTATTTTTAGTAGAGATGGGGTTTTGTCATGTTGGCCAGGCTGGTCTCTAGCTCCTGAGCTCAAGTGATCCGCCTACTCGGCCTCCCAAAGTGCTGGGATTGCAGGCGTGAGCCACCGTGACCTGCCTGGCATGTTGCTTTCTGGGTTGATGGAACTGTCCTGGAATTGGATAGTGGTGGTGTTCGGAATGCCTTATGGATATACTAAAAACCACTATATGGTACACTTTCAACAGGCAAATTTTATAATATGTAAATTATATTTCAATTTTAAACATTGGCTTTGGTATTGAAATACTGACTTCTAAAAATATGCTGAGCTTTTGCCACATGGACAGTGCATTCAGTGATGAAGGTGGGGCCCTCCCAAGACCCACATCTAGAGTGCAGAGTCATTAAGTGGGTTCCGCAATCGTACAAGGGACTCGGTGCACACCAGGATTTTTGACCTCAGGGCAGATACATTCAGCTTCCCTATTTATCAAGTTGGGATAGTCATAAGCAGCGAAAGAATTATAATTATGAGTTATTAATAAAAATACGTATCAGATTGATTGAAAATGTAAGATATTTATACCCTTGACCAAGTGGGTAACATTCAATCATTTTCCAGGAAATCCTCTAATAGCTTAACTTCTGGGGATGTTACAAAATGGCATATCTGATCATTTTGAAAAAAAAAAACAATCACTAGAACAATTTTTAATGACATCTATTTAGTTTTTTCTAGAGATTTTGATGTCATAAAACATGTTTTTCTTTCAAGTGCCATCCCATGAGATTTTGCTTTATATAAAAATTTTAGCTTATAAAAGAACATATTAGGGGAGGTGAGTATTCATATGTATATATGACAAAGTCGGCTACTCTGGGACATTCTAGGTTGTATGTCCTGTCCTTCCTCACAAGCCTGATTCTTCAGAAACAAACACAGTGTGTGTCAGAGGTGGGGTAGCCCCCAGCACTGGGACTCCCATTCACGTCAAGGACATTTGCCCTGAAATGCTATGGCCATTTTACCACACAAGGTAAATGTAAAAACACTTCAAATGAAATATGTGAAGCTTGATATTTTCCCTGCAATCTGAGCCTTTGTGTTTTACAAACTAAAGGATCTCACAGTATATTGCATCCTATTCCCCAGCTCTCCTGCACCCCTGCACCTCTGACTCGCCAGCAGCTTCCAGAACGCAATGTTGTCTTTCTAGACACGGGTAAAATCAAACCACCATTCTTCCTTTTTTTTTTCTGTGAGCCTGTGGATTATACTGAACACCATTTCGTTCTAATTTATGTTTCATGCATGAAAAAATTAGTTATTGACGTGAATATTTGCTACTAACACTTAGCAAGGCAAAAATGAACATTACAGTTTTTGATTCAAAGTTGAATTTGCTACATTTTTTATTCAAAGTTGAATTTGTTTTGTTCCAGTATCAAATCCTCTCTGTCTTTATTTGAACACATCTATAGTTCAAATAAAGACAAAGAGAGGATTTGATACTGGAACAAAACATCTTTGTCACCCCACAGTATTTCTTTTTTTCAATAAAAAGACTTTTTTTTAAATAAAAAGACATTTACAAAGAAAATTTAATTTTAGTGTGAAATATTAAAAATGCACATGATAGCTAGCACCTGTTACTTCGCATTCAAACTTTTGGCAGTTTAACCTATTCTGAGCAGACATATCTAAAAATAAATTGAAGATTTCAAATAATATAGGAAAAATACGTCACAAATATGTATGCTTTATTTATTTATCACTGTGTTATCAATTAACTTAGTTGCCAGTGATGTGGAAGGTATTAGACACACAGTAATGGGCAAATATAAACTACAGAGGACTCACAGGACCTCCCACAGCCTCTCAGAAAAGAGCCTATTGACTTCGAATTTTTCTTAAACATTCATGCAATTAATTTAATAACATGATTTTCCTTTGCGCTATTTAGTTCTCAGTAGGCTACAGTGAATGGCAAATTAAACGTAAAATACGATGAGTGGACAAAATGCTAGAAATGGATATATAAAAGCCCAGCAGTCTAAGGCCACTTCACTTGGGACAATAAGCTATGACATAACTATGACAATATTCATGCTTTTCGCCATTCATTTATTATAATTTTCTGTTTTAGAAAAACATATTTGTCATTACGTTACTTAAGAACACAGATCTAATATAAATGAGGCGTTATAAAGTATTTTGAAAATGTTATCGTTGAATAGTCCATTTTTATTATCCAAATTTCAAATTTGATGCAATTTATAATTTTTGATTGAGAGAAAACATTTTCAGAGAATTTTCTGCTCTATGCTTTGAAATGCCTCATGAACCTTTGGAGTTTTATTTTCCTTTTGACTTTTTTCCATACTGATTGCATCCCCGTTCTCACATGAAAGACCATAGAATGACATTTTTATGATGTTCTAGTTTGCTTAATTTAAAATTTTTGTTGTTTTATAGATCACCCTTTCTGTTTTTTTCTCTATGCAATATGTTTGTTTTCTAAAATGTATTTATAAACTGCAATGTCAAGGTTGGTATATTTGTTGCTATTTCAGGATTTTAAATTGACTTCTCTGTATACAATTTTTTTTAACCTTCCCTTTTCCAAATGACTTAATACTGTGCTCAGAACCCAAATGACTCTCAATACATGTTTGTTTACCAAGTACAAGTTAATCAAGAGTAGGCCTTTTGAAAATGAAATACACATTCCACACAAAGAAACCATCACGTAACTGCTGAGTACAGCACAGAAGAAACCTCTGAATTGTGAAAATGTGACACAGCAGGTGGGTTTTACTTTTTGACCTTCAGTGATTCCAGTCACTGGAATTAACAGGTTGACTTTTTGCTGAGCACAAAGCAATTTCTGTGGCAACTTTTTACATGGGGCCAAAGAGCAAACTAAAAAGCAGAAAGTGACTTTGTGTGATTTTCTGAGCAGCACAAAGACATCATTGAATTACTTCCCCTCATATGACATAGGAAATGGTCAGCTCCATTGTGTCTCTTAGAATAGGCTTTCAAACTGTTCATTTAGCAATGTATTTGCCACACTTTTCCAGGGCTTCTTGTTTTATTTCCATAGATAATACTTGAATATCTAGAAAGATTCTCAGCTTCAAGTTTCAGAAGAGCTTATTAAAATTTTTGAATATTCAGTGCCTATCGGCTTCCCTGTATCCTTCGGGTATTGAGATTTCCATGGTCCAGTAAAAGAGATGCATTTATTCAGATTTGTTACCTCTAGCTACAAGTTTGTATTTTATACTAGTTAATATTTAATTCAGTGCTAGCTTTTGTAAGATAGAAAGAGTAAAAGCTAGGAGGGTGGAGAGACTGATAAGGGAAAGAATTGCTGTAGTGTACAAGAGGATGCAGTTAAACACCTGATTATGTGGAAGGGAAGTGAATGTATCAGGAGACCCAGAAAGATCTTGTACATACCAGGAAGTAGTCTTGCAGTTTTCCAGGGAGTGGTGAGATTTGAAATAGATCTTAGTAGACAGCCATAATTGGATAGGCAAAGGAGAGAGAGAGGGAAATAATATGAGCAGACACGAGGAGTGGAACTTAGTTTGTTCGAGGTCTTAGAGGTCAGCTGGTCCACCTCTGAGCTGTACATGAACTGCCTTTATTTCTGGGATCATTTTATAGTTGTTTAAATGACCTTTAGAACCTCATCAAGTGCAGTCGATCAAAAAGTGCCATTGATTTTTCTTTTGTTTTTTTGTTTTTTTTTTTGAGATGGAGTCTTACTCTGTCTTCCAGGCTGGAGTACAGTGGCGTGAACTCGTCCCTCTGCAACCTCTACCTCCTGCGTTCAAGGGGTTGTCCTGCCTCAGCCTCCGGAGTAGCTGGGATTACAGGCATGCACCACGACACCGGCTAATTTTTGTATTTAAGTAGAGACGGGATTTCAACACGTTGACCAGGCTGGCCTCGAACTCCCGACGCCAAGCGATCCACCCGCCTCAGCCTCCCACAGTGCTGGGATTCCAGGCGTGAGCCACCGTGCACGGCCTGATCTCTCTTTGAACTGTTACTCTTCCATTCTTTCTTTTCCAGTCCTGTTGCCGTCACTGGAGCTGTGGCTGTTAAGGTCCTGTGCTTGGTTCCTAGCTTCCCAGCTGGCTTCGTGCCTCTAGTACACCCCACCTTAAATGTATCTTGCACACTAGTATACGCATTAGATAAATGGTCTTAAAATGCCTCCTTTTATCATACCATCAATCACACCTTATGGAATTGTCTTAAAAGCCTAGGCTGTCATTTAAGGCTCTCTACATGCTGAAAAAAACTGTAATTTCCCTATCAACCTCCCCACCCTCATAGAAATAGCTGCCCTAAGCAAAGCGAGTCTGCATTTTTCTCTAAACATGTCTTGGCTGTTGGGAATTCTCTTCATGCTATGAATGAATTCCTGAAATGCACTCGAATTTCTTCTTCATCATTCTAAATCACAACTGTCTTCAAAGGCACAATTGTTTTTTCTCCATGAAGTTATCCAAGAATAATCAATTGGTAGTGATTCTTACTTTCCTTAAGTCCTACAGTGCTATTTAATTGACTTGCATGGTACTTATCATGTATGTGTTACTGTCTAGTTAATTAACTCTTTAATATTTTCTTGTCCTGTCTCTGAATTATCTCCCCCAAGGTAAGTCCCCCAAATCAATAACATCTATTGGGTTATTGAACAATAGCTAACTGAACTCATACATACTAAGTGCTTAATGAAATACTGGGTTATTCAAGTGTAAAATGAGATTAGCTCTTCTAAGGTGGTAGCAAATTTGGAAAATTTTGGAAAGTTCTTTCCGTTACCAATACACGAATAAGTAGAGGTCAGTGCTTCTAAATTTTGACATCAGGATTCACAGCCTAAAATTTAAACTCCAATCGTAAATATACACAAAATGTCTAATTATTCATCATCTAAAGATGTACGATGCAAATGTAGTCAGCCTCAAACAGGAGAAAGGTCTTTGGTCCTTAGCATTCAAGATGAAGAGAAATCCCTTTTATTACTTCTCCCAACCTTCTCATATAACCTCCTATAATGATGGAACATCTTAATAGAAGCAGTATTTATTTTCTTTACACACAGTCATTTTGGGTAAAGAGCACACAATAGTTTGAATTTCCTTATTATCTGAAGCTATATCTACAATTTCATTCATTTATTTATTCATTCAGCATTTAGGGAGTGCCTGGAATGAGCTGTTACAGACCAGGGTCTGCGGAAGAGGAGGGAAGTGCAGGAGGAAATTAGCCCCTTGTTAATGGCTTTTGCGCTTGTGAGCACTATCAAATAACCATGAGTGGTATTTAATCAACTAAGCAGTTGGCCATGATGACATCTAATTCATTATTTATATTTTTAAATATAAAATCCACTGCCATTTTGGTATTTATGATGTTATCGTATCTTTTATAGAATGAACAAAACTTCGTAATTACAATTTGGAAAACAGTTACTCCCAAAGATCAACGTGTAAGTGTTGTTCTCAGCAGGAATCAATTTGCACTGCTGTTCTTTCCCTTTGTTTTTAAACTCCATCAGTGGGTAATACGATATTAAAATACTTCAAAGAGTCTACTATATTAAAGACCAAATCATCGGAATACTGCTATCTACTTTTGGCAAAGCGTGGTCTCTAACTTGTTGAATCAATTTAAGTATTGTGTATTATGAATAGATTGTGCTTTCCTATATTACAAACCATGTTCTTTCAGACCTTAGACTCAGTGCCAGGTCATTTCCTCCTTCCTCTGTCTACTTACCCATCCTTTAGGAAACTTCCTGACTCAACTGAAGTTCCAGTCTTTCTGTGGAGCCTCTCTGGTGTGTTCAGGAGAAACGACTCTGCAATAGAGCACATTTCTGTGCCTTAATTGTTTCGTGGTTACGGTTTTCTTACCCAACCTAATCACAGGACTCTGTGGGAATAGATCATTTCCCCATTGCGTAAAAGAAAACAAATTATTTATCTAACATAGTGTTATTCAGTAATAAGAGGTCAATCCTTATTTTCATTTACAACTAGTCTACAATTACATTAAGCCAAATAGAGGAGTAGTTTGATGTCATCAGCCACGTGATTCTGCTTCCTCAGGTACGGTGTGTTCAAAGAAGAAGTGAGCAAACCAAACAAGCAAACAAGCAAAATGGAGGTGAATTTATAATAATAATAATAATATAGTAATATTCCTACAGCAAGATTAGTCTTAATAGAAGAGATTGATTTTTTCCCTGGTGCAGGGGTAACCAAAAGTTTCAGTGAAAAAGGATAAAAATGTATTGTTTTGCTCTGCTGAAGTGAAGTGATCAGCCGAAAGCAGAATTTCTGTGAAATCAATTTGGTTTAGAAATTAAGTATTCTTTTCTTGCCCTTCTATACAATCTCAAGAGGTATTTCTTTAATGATCTCTCTTTAATATGGGAGGATGCTAGGCTTTTCCAGATCTCTGTTAAACAGAAGATTAGTATGAGCACGTACATGTGATGAAGGCAGCCAAACAAAGCCGGCTGAGGTTGAGACTGGACGGCACATGCCCCACCTCAGCTGCCAGGAACGTACACTTTGAATGGTGCCTGCTGTGCCAGGCATGTAACAAACCTGAAGTTAATTTGACAAGCTTAACGGAAGCTTAAAGTAGAGCTGGTTAAAAAGGATCCCCAAACACCAAAACCGCTGCCAGCCCAGAGCTTGGAGTTTTTATATAGCTTATTTGTGAATCTTGGAAGACAGTTTAAAGAGAGTTATTTCTCCTCTTTGCTTCCTTTCCCACCATACTTTCCTCAATATGGCAGTAAATAAATAACTTCAGCATGCAAAAATAGGCTAAAATATCTTATTGGGTTTGGGAAGTATAAACACCCATTCCCATCAAGGTAACTAAAAGATACACACACACACACACACACACACACACACACACACACACACACACAGTATATCATATATTTTATATATACAATATAGCATATATATATTTTATCTTCAAGGATATATATGTATATAATACTACTAATAAAATGTAAAATACTAATTCAGGTGTCAATGAATGACTCCTAGGAGACAAATACACACACACACACACACACACACACACACACACACACACACACATATCCTTGAACATAAAAAATATATATGATATATTTTATATATAAAATGTGATTATGGCTCACTGAAGCATTGAACTTCTGGGCTCAAGTGATCCTCCTGCATCAGCTTCCTGAATAGCTGTCATTACAGGCACATGCCACCATGCCGGGATAATTTTTTAATTTTCATTTTTGTAGAGACAGGGTCTTGCTATGTTGCCCAGGCTGATCTCCAACTCCTGGCCTCAAGGGACCTTCCCACCTTGGCCTGTCAAAGTACTGGGATTATAAGCATGAGCCATCATGCTTGGCCACTTAAGATATTTTTTTAGCAACTTCAGGCACTAAAAAGGTAGGATCTGCATTAGTTCTAAATCCATGATGTATATGCCAAATAGAAGATACATTGTTTTCAGGGCCTACATATGCCCTACCTGTAAAGCATTCAGTCTTCTGGTTCGCAATTATTTTACAGTATCCTAATTAGTACGGTTTGTTGGAAGACCGTCTTGGTGGATATTTACACCGATGTCTACGCTTAGCCACTATCCAGTCATAACAAAAGTAAATTGACCCTTGATAAGACATAGGCAACGTGGTCATTGATTCTGCGTGCACCCAAACATTCTGCAGCGTCACTGCATGCATTATTTATAACTCTCGCCTATGTGCTGCTGATTTGAAATGAGCTCAGTCCACTGTTTACAGGCTAAATCTCTTAATGTAGGCTCTTGTGATAGAAAGGATGAATTAAGGCTGACAAAGTATCGCTGGCAGTCATCGCTGATATGCTTCTGTGATGACATGTTTAGAGACAGCTTTTCTTTAGTGCTGGGCATCCACTCGTAATACGTGCATTGATTATGTCATCAGTGCAGTTCTGAGGTTTGCTTCCAGGACAAACTTGCATTCGAAATTGGTGGATTATGTATCTTTGGGGACCAGTGGGAGCGTGTCTGTACCCACAGGATGTTTCTGCTTAGTAGTTGACACCTGAGGCTCTGTCACAGCTGAAGCACTTCAGCGACGTTAACTGTAGCCACCAGCTGCTCTGGTCCTGGGTCTAGGGTTTTTTCTTTTTGGTCATCAGAGCTTAATCTTGTTTCCACATTTAACAGTGAATAATTGTAAAACACATGGTATCTTTTTGTTTTTTATTGCATTCTGATGCTCTGCTGAAATAAATAATGTCATATGTGTTTTTGTGTGTGTATGTGTGTCTATGTGCACGTGGGTTCATTCATTTTGAAATCTGAAACTGTTGGTGTTTACTTCAATATACAAAGCTTCCTCTGTGTGTGTGTGTGTGTGTGCGTGTGTGAGACTTTTTTTTTTTTTTTTTTAAGAAATAATCTCCTCTGGGTCAGGTGAATACGTCCCTTTGTTTTCTGGAAGTGTGGTGTTTCTCTCTCTCTCAGTGTGCTCTTTCATCCCGTCACAGAAATTTGGGAAACTGGAGCTGAAGCCCAGGGGTAGAAGAGAGGAGAGAAAAACCTGCAAAGGCTATTAGCAAGAAAGAGCTCAAGAACAGTTCCGTGAGCTATTTGCATTTAATTGTGACTTAAAGTAGAAGTTCTAAAATGCAATAGAAAAACAGACCCTAACAGGAGGTAGCTTCTGACTGTGTGTGTGTGTGTGCGTGTGTGTGTGTGCACGCGGGTGTGTGTGTGTGTGTGTGTGTGTGTGTGTTTACTCGTCTCCTAGGAGTCATTCATTGACACCTGAATTAGTATTTTACATTTTTCTTTAAAATCATTTCTAACGAATGGAAATTTGAATAGAGTCTTTTTTTTCTTCTTTTATAGTTCCTATATCCACTCTGAGCTATCTCGTGGTGGCATTTGAATACAAACAACTATGTCGAAGATGTACCATCCTTACAAATTATCTGAGATGTCTCAATTTTTGTAATTATGTAATAATATACAAGTTCTGAAGGGAATGCTAGAATAGTTACACTTGCAATATGTACAGTAGGAACAAAAACAGACTATTGCATAAATTATTCCTTTTCTGCCCCCAAGATAAATTTTAAAATGACCTTTTAAAACACTGGTGAAATTATTTTACACTACCTACCAACTTTTGAAAACCAGATCAGTGCTTCACCCGTGTAGGCATTGTCTTTAGCATACAACACAGTGCCTTGCTCAAACACGGTCAGTGGTTTTAGTGTGGATGAATAAATGAGCGGAGGGGCAGGTGAAGGAATCCACGCCTCCTGATCCAAGAAAAGAAGAGGTGTAACGCCGATGAATAAATGAGATGGTGGTAGTTTTTCTAGGGTCAACTACGTTCATAGGCATGATATGAGCAGCTGGTCATTCATTTTTATCACTGCATGTGCTAGATTAATATTTCCTAATTACAGATCTTTGGTTTCCACTCAGTGAATTACTGTTTTAACTTTCTTTGCCCTCATTGTGTAGGAAAAGTCTCCAGTGACATCCAGTTGCTCTTTGCCTAGAGTTTTAGTGCAGAAACAAATTGCATGCTTAAAATGGATTAGAATGTTTCACCATACATTGGTCTGGGATGAATATACTGCTAGGAGCAGACGGCTCTAATTAGAACGTGCTCCTGTGGCAGGGAATTTGATTAGAGATGAGAAAGTTATAAATTCTTCATGGGAAGGAACTGTCTCATAAAATTAAAAATTACTTGTATTTCATGGATATTTTCTCTGCCTCTTCTCCCACAGTGCTGCTAATGCTAAACACTGTGATACAAAGGTACATGAGTCAGCATGTAAACATCAAGTTGGTTCACAGGAAATAAATTATAGCTATTGTAAAATCTTAAATCCGCAAATTAAGACAATTGTTAAAGACAGTGCTGAGATGCAGCATTTGTATTTTGTAATTGGTTTGCCTATAATCCTTTTGTGGTACACACATATATAAAAGCATCTTCTTTTTGTATTTTCCTTAAAAATATGTGGATGGAAATGCAAATCAAAACCATAAGACAACATCTTATACCTGAGAGAATGGCTATTCACAAAAATCCAAAAGCAACAAATGGTGGGGGTTGGAAGAAAGGGGCACTCTTGAACACTGGTGGAAATGTACATTAGTACATTAGCTATGGAAAACAACATGGAGGTTCCTAAAAAGTATAGAACTACCACATGATCCAACAGTCCCACTTTTGAGTATAAACCTCCCCAAACTGAAATCAGAATCTTGACAATATGTCTGCACCCTCATGTTGAATGTAGCATTATTTACAGTAGCAAAGACATGGAAACAACCTAAATGTCCATGAACAGATGAATAAAGAAAATGTAGTATATTAAAAAAAATCAATAGCATTCTTATACACCAATAACATTCAAGCTGAGAGTCAAATCAAGAATGCAGTCCCATTTACAATACCCACAAAAGAAATAAAATACTTGGGAATACATTGAACTAAGGAAGTGAAAGATTTTTACAAGGAGAACTGCAAAATACTACTAAAGAAATCATAGATGACACAAAGAAATGGAAAAACATTCCATGCCCATGGATTGGCAGAATTAATACCATTAAAATGGCCTACTGCCCAAAGCAGTCTACAGATTCAGCGCTATTCCTACCAACGTCATTCTTCACAGAATTAGAAAAAATTTACTCATATGAAACCAACAAAGAGTCAAAATAGCCAAGCAATCCTAAGCAGAAAGAATAAAGTTGGAGGTATCACATTATCTGATTTCAAATTATACTGTAAGGCTACAGTAATCAAAACAGATAGGTACTGATCCAAAAAACAGATACATAGACTAATGTAATGAAATAGAGAGTCCAGAAATAAAGCTGCACAACTACAACCATCTGACCTTTGACAAAGGTGACAGAAATAAGCAATGAGGAAAGGACTCCCTATTCAGCAAATGGTGCTTGGATAACTGACTAACCAAATGCAGAAGATTCAAATTGGAGTCCTACCTTTCAGCATAAACAAAAATTAACTCAAGATGGACCAAAGATTTAAATGTAAGACTATTAAAAATCTAGAAGAAAACCTAGGAAACACCATTTTGGACACCAGTTTTGGCAAGGAATTTATGGCTAAGATCCCAAAAACAAAAATTGATAAGTGGCACCTAAGAGCTTCTGCATAGCAAAAGAAATTATCAACAGAGCTAACAGACACCCTACATATTCACAAACTGTGTCCAATAATGATCTAATACCCAGAATCCATAAGGAGCTTCGACAAGTCAACAAGCAAAAACCAAATAACCCTATTAAAAAGTGGGCAATGAACATGAACAGACACTTCTCAAAAGAAGACATACAAGTGGCCAACAAACATGAAAAACTGCTCAACATTACTTATCATCAGAGAAATACCAATCAAAACCACAATGAGACAGCATCTCACACCAGTCAGAATGGCTGTTACTAAAAAGTGAAAAAATAACAGATACTGGAGAAGTTGTGGAGAAAACGAAACATTTATACACTCTTGGTGGGAATGTAAATTAGTTCAGCCACTGTGGAAAGCAGTTTGGATATTTCTCAAAGAACATAAAACATAGCTACCATTCAACCTAGCAATCCCATTACTGGGTGTGTACTGAAAGGAAAATACATCATTCTACCATAAATACACATGACACGTATGTTCTCTGTGGCACTATTCACAATAGCAAAGACATGGAATCAACCTAGATGCCCATCCATGGTGGATTGGAAAAAGCAAATGCTGTGTCTACACACGATAGCGTACTATGCAGCCATGAAAAAGAATGAAATCATGTCCTTTGCAGCAACATGAATGCATCTTGGTGCCGTTATCTCCTAAGTGAACAAATGCAGGAACAGAATACCAAATACTACACATTCTCTCTTATAAGTAGGAGCTAAACACTGGGCACTTGTGAACACAACGATGATAACAATAGACACTGAGAACTCAAAAAAAAAAAGGGAGGAAGGGGACCAAGGGCTGAAAAACTAGAGGGTATACTATGCTCATGGATCATTAACACCCTAAACCTCAGCATCAGGGGATATGCCAGTGTAATAAGTCTGCACATTTACTCCCTGAATCTAAAGTAAAAGTTGAAATTATAAAGAAAACAAATGCCATATATACAAAACATGAAATATTTTTCAGCCTTAAAAAAAGATCCTGCCTTTTGTTGTAACATAGATGAACGTGGAGGATATTATGTTAAATGAAATAAGCTAGGCACAAAATGACAAATAGCACATGATCCCATTTACATCAGGAATCTAAAATAGTCAAATTCATAGAAGCAGAGAGTCAAATGGTGGGTGCCAGGGCTGAGGGGAGCAGGCAGCAGATCGATGCTGTTCTTAGGGTCCCTAGGGTGACTCATGCAGAACGAATAAGCCTGGAGATCTGCACAGCATAGTGTGTATTATTATACGCAGTGTATAATAATACGTATTATTATATGCACCGTATAATAATACGTATTATTATATGCACCGTATAATAATACGTATTATTATATGCACCGTATAATAATACGTATTATAGTTAACAAAACCGTATTATCTATTTAAACACTTATAAGAGGGTAGACTTACTGTTAGCTGTTCTTATTATACACACAGAAAGACAGAAAGGGAAAAACCTTGACAGGTGATGGGTGAGGTTACGGCTGTGTTTACGATCCTGATTTCAGGTATAGACTTATCCCCAAACTCATCAAGATGTATACATCAAATATATACCGCTTTTTCCGTATGTCAATCATACTCCCATCAAAAAACAGAAAAAAGGAAAAAAACTATGTGGATGGAAATGATGTGTGGTAATTGGAGCATTTATTGATGGTATTTTGAATATGTTCCAACTTCCAGATACCCTGTGTATGCCGGTTCCCGTACGCCCGGTGCCTCTGCCTCAGTTGTGCACCTCGTTTCCCCCAACTCCAGCTTTTCCTCTGTAAATTGAGGAATTCAAGAGTGAAGGAAATTCTCTAGAATCCCCTGCAGTTGAAGAGATTATACGTGAAGGAAGTGTGTCTCTTACTTAAATGCATACCCAGGACATTTAAAGCAGATCAGGGAAACCTTTAAGGACACCAGCACTTGAAGAATTTGAAGAGAAAAAGAAAACAACTAAAACATGTGCTTCTCTGTGGAATTGGAGAAGCCTGCTTTTCATCAAAGACTGAAGAGAATTTGACACCCTTTAGAAGCCTGTAAATAGTGAGTACAGTACTATAGGCATCGAGCGGGACTAAAGACTTCCCAACTGACCTCTAGTTCCAAATGATGGAGTCTCAGCTCTTCACCACTGAACCTCAGTGGTGAGGTGGCGTGGGGTGCAGTCAGGGGCTGGGTGGGGGAGGAAGGCGCCCCTCACTGCCTGCGCTGGGTCTCCACTGTCTATGCCCAGTTACCTGGGTCCTGTCAACTGCTACCCCCTGGCATCTGGGTGACATCAGCTTCTTTCATTGCTTGTTATTCTCCCATTGACAGAATTAGTGCTGGGGCAGTCATTCTCAGTGGAGGATTTTGCCCCGCAGGGGACATTTGGCAATGTCTGGAGACATTTTTGTCACATGGGTTGTGTGTGTGTGTGTGTGCGCACGCATGTGTGCTTCCAGCATCTAGTGGTAGAGGCCAGGGATGCTACTCAACATCCTACAATGCACGGGGTAGCCCTTACCAGCAAGCAATCATCCAGCTTGTCACATCAATAGTACCAAAGGTTGGAAAAAACCTTCTCTAGGCAGAAACAGCAAAGGATAATTTTACCTCTTTGTCTAAATTTTCTCTCCTATCAAGAGCATCCTAGTGTTTGCTGCAAGTTAAGTTCTTTGGGAAACAGACTCTGAGATGAAAAGTTTTTTTTTTTTCCCATTTATTTATTTTATTGCATTTTAGTTTTGGGGTACATGTGAAGAACATGCACGATTGTTGCATAGGTACACACGTGGCAGTGTGATTTGCTGCCTTCCTCCCCATCACCTACATCTGGCATTTCTCCCCTTGCTATCTCTCCCCAGCTCCCTACCCCCCACCGTCCCTCCCCTATTTCCCCCCAACTGACCCCAGTGTGTAGTGCTCCCCTCCCTGTGTCCATGTGTTCTCATTGTTCAACACCTGCCTATGAGTGAGAACATGCGGTGTTTGATCTTCTGCTCTTCTGTCAGTTTGCTGAGAATGATGGTTTCCAGGTTCATCCATGTCCCTACAAAGGACCCAAACTCATCGTTTTTGATGGCTGCATAATATTCCATGGTGTATATGTGCCACATTTTCCCTATCCAGTCTATCGTCGATGGGCATTTGGGTTGGTTCCAGGTCTTTGCTATTGTAAACTGTGCTGCAATGAACATTCCTGTGCACGTGTCCTTATAGTAGAACGATTTGTAATCCTTTGAATATATACCCAGTAATGGGATTGCTGTGTCAAATGGAATTTCTATTTCTAAGTCCTTGAGGAATCGCCACACTGTCTTCCACAATGGTTGAACTAATTTACACTCCCATCAACAGTGTAAAAGTGTTCCTATTTCTCCACATCCTCTCCAGCATCTGTTGTCTCTAGATTTTTTAATGATCACCATTCTAACTGGCGTGAGATGGTATCTCAATGTTGTTTTGATTTGCATTTCTCTGATGACCAGTGATGATGAGCATTTTTTCATATGTTTGTTGGCCTCATGTATGTCTTCTTTTGTAAAGTGTCTGTTCATATCCTTTGCCCACTTTTGAATAGGCTTGTTTGTTTTTTTCTTGTAAATCTGTTTTAGTTCTTTGTAAATTCTGGATATCAGCCCGTTGTCAGATGGGTAAACTGCAAAAATTTTTTCCCATTCTGTTGGTTGCCGATTCACTCTAATGATTGTTTCTTTTGCTGTGCAGAAGCTGTGGAGTTTGATTAGGTCCCATTTGTCTATTTTGGCTTTTGTTGTCAATGCTTTTGGTGTTTTGGTCATGAAGTCCTTGCCTACACCTATGTCCTGAATGGTTTTGCCTAGATTTTCTTCTAGGGTTTTTATGTTGTTAGGTCTTATATTTAAGTCTTTTATCCATCTGGAGTTAATTTTAGTGTAAGGTGTCCGGAAGGGGTCCAGTTTCTGCTTTCTGCACATGGCTAGCCAGCTTTCCCAACACCATTTATTGAACATGGAATCCTTTCCCCATTGCTTGTTTTTGTCTGGTTTGTCAAAGATCAGATGGTTGTAGATATGTTGTGTTGCCTCCGAGACCTCTGTTCTGTTCCATTGGTCTATATCTCTGTTTTGGTACCAGTACCATGCTGTGTTGATTACTGTAGCCTTGTAGTATAGTTTGAAGTCTGGTAGTGTGATGCCCCCCACTTTGTTCTTTTTGCTTAGAATTGACTTGGCTATGCGGGCTCTCTTTTGGTTCCATATGAAGTTTAGGGTGGTTTTTTCCAGTTCTGCGAAGAAGGTCATTGGTAGCTTGATGGGGATAGCATTGAATCTGTAAATTACTTTGGGCAGTATGGCCATTTTCACGAGATGAAAAGTTTTAAGCAGGCTGTTTATTAAGAAATAATTTTAGAATTAACACCTGTGGGAGGGAGGAGATGAAAGCAAGACTGGCCCAAGGTTGAGCTGAAATGAAGATCCAGTGAAGGACTCAGCTCAGCCTACTGAGAGCCCTGGAGCCGGAATGAGCTTCCAGAGCTGCCCCGCGGGCGGAGTGTGTTGATTAGTCAGTAGCTGTGAGCTTAGGTGAAGCAGTCTCTTTAGCTGAAGCAATCCTGAACGAGGGCTGACCGCTCAGAGCTCTGTTCTATCAGTTCTCCCAGCAACTGGAAACACAGTGCCTCCCGGAAAATCCAGCTGGGGCCCCCCACTGTCCTGCGCATTTCCTGCAGATGCCCAGGATGAAGCTTGCAGCCGATGCTGCTGCCATAGAGAGCTCATCTTTACGGAGTTCAGGTGCTGACTCTAAGGTTCAGCTTTGTGGCTCTTTAAGACTTTCAAGGTATTTCAGGTGCCACTACACCTTGACTTAATGTATCCACATACAAAAATGCAACATTCTTAATTTTAGGGATACAGCTATGCCAAAATTAACTAGTAGATTTCTGAGAAATAGGAAGATTCAAGGCAAAGAAAATTAAAATGTATTTATTATCTATTATATGTTGAACTGTGTTAAATATTTCAAAAAATGAGTTTTGCAGTTTATTTCTAGCATCAATTAGTAAATATTAACATCACATGACATTAGTTAATTAGGTCTTTAATTAAATCACATATTAAAAATTTTCAACTCTGTCTCCTAAAGCAGATATCATCTATTCACAATAAAACTTTGAGTATTAATATGTTACTCATATAAATGCACTAAAACTATGTTGACAATGAATCTATCTTAATGAGTAAAAAAGTAGGAAATATGTTGTTTTTGGTATAGAGACATTTACAACCCATCAGGATCAAGAAAGGAGAATATAAAAAGTAATATGTGGCAGGGCTTGGTGGCTCACGCCTGTAATCCCAGCACTTTGGAAAGCTGAGGGGGTTGAATCATGAGGCCAGGAGATCGAGACCATTGTGGCCGACATGGTGAAATCCTGTCTCTACGGAAATACAAACAATTAGCCAGGCGTGGTGGTGGGTGCTTGTAGTCCCAGCTACTCGGAAGGCTGAGGCAGGGAAATCTGTTGAGGAAGGCGGAGGTTGCAGTGAGCTGAGATTACTCCACTTCACTCCAGCCTGGCGATGGAGCAAGACTCCATATCAAAAAAAAAAAAAAAAAAAAAAAAAAAAAGTAATACCTATGATACACCCCACGACCAGTATGAGTGTTGTTTGGGGGTTTAGAGAGGGGACTCACTGTGTTGGGTTAGGGTGATCAGAGAAAGCTCCACGGAGGAGGTGTCCGGTGAAACAGACCTCAAGTGTAGACGGGATTTTGACATGTCAAAATGGAGGATATGGGAGCTTATCTTAGGCACAGGAAAGAGCAAAAACATGATTTAAACAGAGATGTACTTTTTGGAATAGTGTTCTACAGAGAAATGCCTTTTCCTCTACTCAACAACTGTTAAAAAAAAGAAACCTCCAGAATAAGTAGTTTGACAGTTTTAAATATCTAGTATAAAAATGCACTTTCTTTGAAAGCCCATTTTCACCATCATTACAGATTTGTGCTCACTGTATTTTCTTAAATCCTTGTAAGTGTTGTGATCAGGTATGGAGCTCCACCTGGAGAAGGATTTATAAGAGATAGCGGGGTTTGCTGGCAAATAAACATGTATCAGAGCCCCAGCTGGGGCGTTGTTAGTGTGGGTCAGATAGAACAAGTTAAGGCCAGAAAACCAGGCCGACCTAAAAGCCAGGAGAATGGCAAGTGTCACATATGTGAATAAGACTTGGGCTGTTTATTTAGGGAATCTCTACAAAGAAATAAGCATCATGTTTGCAAAGCAGACATTGGTCTATGGGTACCATAGCCACGCGGTACAAGCACAATTAGCCAAAGCTACTAACCTAGTCTACATTTTAGAGTATTCAAATAACCAGTCGCCGAAAAGCTCAGCAGGAGATTCGGCAGCGGGCAGTCAGCAAGTGTGCATGAGAAGCAGTGTATTCATTCCGGGGTCCAGAACCGAACGTATGGCTCGGGGACATGAAGGAGTGATACTTGCAGGAAAGAGGGGGAAACACTTGCAGGGACGCATTCAGTTATCAAGAACAGGGCTGGAATACAGTGCTCATGGAACCAGGTATCAAGCAAAAAAAAAGATAGTCAACTGATTTATCACCAAAATGAAGTTCCAAGAACCTGTTTTAAGGCTTAAATAACGGATTGCTGGACTAGGGCCAATGGGCCTGGGGCCTGAGCTCAAGCCTCGTGGTAGAGAGGCTCGAAAATGTCCCTAGTGATCTCTCCCTCCTTGTAAAAGATGCTAAAGCAGAGGAAGCAGCTGAGAATGAACTTCCAGATTTCCAATGATAGGAGCCTGAGGTAATAAATGTATGCCATCCGAAGTCCAAGGTGTGGAGTTCATTGCACATAATCGTTGAGTTGCTGGTGGTGAAGGGGAGTGAACAGAGGGAGTTTTATGGCCTTGAAGGCAAAGGCTAGTGAAAACAGACAAATGGACAGAGTTGAGTCCTCTCTGTGTGACAGTCGTTGTCAGCAGCCAGGGGACAGACACACCAGCTCCCTAACCCTTCTCCTCCGTCTCGCTGCCTCTGTTCCTGCTGTGGTATCACCATTTTGTGGTGGACACTTTCTGATTGCAAGGCTGTGAATCAATAAAAGGGTAACGCAAGGAGGCCACACTGTCCTTTTAAACAAATGCCAGGTCCAGTTTCAGCGCTTCACATGGAAATAGAATTTTGGCTTAAATCCAATTGTGTACAATCCAGTTGAAACTGCTGGAACAAAAAGAGAATTTAAAATTGATAATCAGAAACACGTTTAGTGTTCTTAGTGAACTTAAACCTTTTGTATGTTTGTAAGTCCTTATATTTGCTTGATTCCAGTTTTGTTTTTCCTCTCTACTCTTTAGCGGAATCAGTATTTTTCTTGCAGACCCCTAGAAGAGCAACGCGGAGTCTTGATCTCCAAAGATAGTACAGTCTAATAGCTTACTGCAGATAAAATGCAAAACGCTTTTACTTCCTGTATAAAACAATACTATATTTTAGGAAATGGATGGAAATGAGGAGTCTATGAGATACTACCACAAAATCTGAGTCTAAATTACATTCCTTTTTCTTCCAAGGATTCATTTTGTAACCTTGGTAAACTTAGTCTTTTTGGCATGTGTGTTCACTTACAGAAAGAAAATGTTACCTAAATAGAGAAGGTTTTAGAAAAATTTTCAGTGTATTGCACTGTTTGAATGCCTATTCGAAAAAGTTTTATCTTAAGATCTAACCTAAGACCAATAACCATATGTATCGTATTAGTTCCTAGTTATAGAACTTTGTATTTTCCTATATTAATAACTATTTCTAGGTGTCCAAAATTAAAAGCTTATTTCTTTTGTTTAAAATTTGGTTATAGGAATGAAACATCTCCTCTATAATGTAGAATTGTGAATACTTAGAAATGCTTGGCAATTAGATTTTTTTAAATGGTCTGTTTTTATAAATATTTTTTCCAACTTTATAATAAGTATCTTAATTTAATTACACATCTTAGTATGTTTGTAACTTTTTACTCTATTACAGCCTGCTTTTGTTTATAGCTAACAGGCACATTTTGCAGTACTGGGGTATTTTTTGTAAGATTAGAGAAGAGGAAAAAGAAAACGAAACTAGAAAACCTAAACTAAAACTTTGACTAAATCAAATCAGAAGTTATTTTCTAACTAAAATAAAAAGGTCTTTTTGTTGCAACAAATTAAATTTGGTAAGAAATCTATAGTGACAAATAACTTCTTTTCAAAGTATAGTGCAATTGGCATTCAATGTTTCTGGAAGTTGTTTATAAACAACTTTAAATAAAATGCTCCAGTTACTTAGGCTCTGGTAGACTTTCAATAGTTTTGTTGCAAAGAGTTCTTGTAGAATGATGACTGAAGAAATCTGAGATCATGTCTTGAGAAGTCAAGATCATGTTTATGCCTACAAGTTTCTGGGAAAAGGGAAAGAGGAAGTAGAAATAGTTAAAACTAGTAAAAATTATTATTGAAAATGAGGGACTCTTCCCTAACTCATTCTATGACACCAGCAGCATCCTGACACCAAAACCTGGCAGAGATAAAACAAAAAAAGAAAACTTCAGACCAATATCTGATGAACATCAATATAAAAATCCTCAACAAAATATTGCCAAACTGAATCCAGCAGCAGAGCAAACGTTTATCTATCACAATCAAGTAGGCTTCATCCCTGGGATGCAAGGTTGGTTCAACATGTGCAAATCAATAAATGTCACTCATCACATTAACAGAGCTAAAGGCAAAAACCACATGATTATCTCAATAGGTGCAGAAAAGGCCTTTGATAAAATTCAACATCCCTTCATGTTAAAAATTCTGAATAAACTAGGTATTGAAGGAACATACCTCAAAATAATAAGAGCAGTTTATGACAAACCCACAGCCAATATCATATTGGATGGGCAAAAGCTGAAAGCATCCCCCTTGAAAACCAGCACACAAGACAAGGATGTCTTCTCTTACCCTCCTATTCAACATAGTATTGGAAGTTCTGGCCAGGGCAATCAGGTAAGAGAAAGAAATGAAGGGTATTTAAATAGGAAGAGAGGAAGTCAAATTATCTTTGTTTGCAGATGACATGATTCTGTACTTAGAAAACCCCATCATGTCAGTCCCAAAGTTTCTTAAACTGATAAGCAACTTCAGCAAAGTCTCAGGGTACAAAATCAATATGAAAAAATCACAAGCATTCCTGTACACCAATAGCAGGCATGCCGAGAGCCAAATCAACAATGAACTCCCATTTACAATTGCTACAAAGAGAATAAAATATCTAGGAATATAGCTAACAAGGGAAGTGAAGAACCTCTTCAAAGAGAACTGCAAACTCCTGATAAAAGAAATCAGAGAGGACACAGACAAATGGAAAAACATTTCATGATTGAATAGGAAAAATCAATATTGTGAAAATGGCCATACTGCCCAAAGCAATTTATAGATTTCTATTTCTAATTCTAATGCTATTTCTATTAAACTACCATTGACATTCTTCACACAATTAGAAAAAACTATTTTAAAATTCATATAGAACCAAAGAAGAGCCTGAATAGTCAAGGCAATCCTAAGCAAAAAGAATAAAGCTGGAGGCATCATGCTACCTGACTATACTACAATGCTGCAGTAACCCAAATGGCATGGCACTTGTGCAAAAACAGACACATAAACTAATGGAATAGCATAGGGAGCCCAGAAATAAGACTGCACACCTACAACCATCTGGTGTTTGACAAACCTGACAAAAACAAGCAATGGGGAAAGGATTCCATATTTAATACACGGTGCTGGGAGAACTGGCTAGCCATATGCAGAAAACTGAAACTGGGCACCATATACAAAAGTCAACTAAAGACAGATTAAAGACTTAAATGTAAAACCCAAAACAATAAAAGCCCTAGAAGAAAACCTAGGCAATACATGTAGGACACAGGTACAGGAAAAGACTTTATGATGAAGACACCAAAAGCAATGACAACAAAAGCAAAAATAGACAAGTGGAATCTACTTAAGCTAAAGAACTTCCGCCCACAAAAGAAATTATCAACAGAGTAAACAGACAACCTACAAAATGGGAGAAATTTTTCACAATCTAGGCAGCTGACAAAGGTCCAATATCCAGCATCTATAAGGAACTTAAACACATTTATAAGGCAAAAAAACCCAAAAACAAACAAACAAAAAAAGCCAACTCCATTAAAAAGTGGGCAAAGGACACGAACAGAAAATTCTCAAAAGGAGACATACGTGTAGCCAATAAACATATGAAAAAAAGCTCAACATCACTGATCATTAGAGAAATGTAAATCAAAACCACATTGAGATACCATCTCATGCCAGTCAATGGTGATCATTAAAAAATCTGGAGATGACAGATGCTGGAGAGGATGTGGAGAAACAGGAAGACTTTTACACTGTTGGTGGGAGTGTAAATTAGTTCAGCCATTGTGGAAGACAGTGTGGCAATTCCTCAAAGACCTAGAGAGAGAAATACTATTTGACCCAGCAATCCCATTACTGGGTATATACCCAAAGGAATATAAACCATTCTATTGTAAAGACACATGTATGGATGTGTTCAATGATGCACAATTCACAATAGCAAAGATGTGGAATTACATAAATGCCCATCAATGATATACTGGATGAAGAAAATGTACATATACACCATGGAATATTATGCAGCCATGAAAAGGAAGATCATGTACTTTGCAGGGACAGGGATGGAGCTAGAGGCCGTTATCCTTAACAAATTAATGCAGGAAGAGAAAACCAAACACTGTGTGTTCTCACTTATAAGTAGGAGCTGAATGATGAGAACACAAGGACACATAGGAGGGACCAGCACACATTGGGGCCTATTGGAGGGTAGATGGTGGGAGGGAGAGGATTAGGGAAAACAACTAATGGGTGCCAGGCTTAATACCTCGGTAAGGAAATTATCTCTACAACAAACCACCATGACACATTTACCTATGTAACAAACCTGCCCATTCTGTACATGTACCCCTGAGCGTAAAAGTTAGAAATTAAAAAAAGTTATTAGCAAAACCCTGAAACCAAAAAAATTCATTGACTTTTAATGTGAAAGAACATAATTTTAAAAAGACTTAGCATTCTTTTGGAAAATAATTTTTGATAGAATAAAGTAACATACATTTTATCCAATTTTTACTAATACATACAGTCATGTGCTAATGTGTTCCATGAGATTACAATGGCACTGAAAAATTTCTGTTGCCTAGTGATGTCATAGCCATCATAATATCTCAGTACAATGCATTAGTCCTGTGTTTGTGGTGATGTGGTGTAAACAAATCTACTGTGTTCCCAGTCATATAAAAATCTAGCACATACAAACGTCCAGATGACTACGTTATGTTGTATGTATCTTACCATGCTAACCTTTTTATTGTCATTTCAGAATGTACTCTTTCTACTTGTATACAAAAATGTGAACTTAAAACAGCCTCAGGCAGGTCCTGCAGGAGGTATGCAGAATAAGGCATTGTTAGCACAGGAGATGACGGCTCCATGCCTGTTACTTCCCCTGAAGACTTTCCAGTGAGACAACATGTGAGGCGCAAGACAGTGATACTGATGGTCCTGACCTCCTGTAGGCCTAGGCTAATGTGTGTGCTTATGTCTTAGTTTTTAAAAAACAATTTTTTTAAAGTAAAAAAACATTGAACATAGACAAAAGCTTATAGAATAAAGATAGAAAGATAGAAAATATTTTTGGACAGCTGAACAATGTTTGTGTTTTAAGCTAAGTGTTATTACAGAAGGGTTAAAAACTTAAAACAGTTAAAAATTTATAAGTAAAAAAGAGACAGTAAGCTAATCTACTTTTGAAGAAAGAGATTTTAAAAATAAATTTAGTGTAGCCTAAGTGTACAGTGCTTCTAAAGTCTAGTAGTGCACAGCAATATCCCAGGCCTTCACAGTCACTCACTGGTCACCAGCTCACCCAGAGTAACTTCCAGTCTTGCAAGCTTCATTCACGGTAAGTGCCCTTTGCAAGTGTACCTTTTTTTGAAATCTTTTATACCATATTTTTCCTTCACCTTTTCTATGTTTACATGTGTTTAGATACACAGATACTTAACAGTGTGTTACAACTGCCTAGAGGAGCCAGTACAGTCACATGCCGTACAGGTTTGTAGCCTAGAACCAATAGGTCATACCAGATAGCCCAGGTCTGTGGTATGCTATACCATCTAGGTTTGCACATACACTCTGTGATGCTTGCGCAATGATGAAATTGCCTAACAATGCATTTCTTAGAGTGTACCCCCATCTTTGGCCTGGCTCAGTGGCTCTCACGCCTGTAATCCCAGCTCTTTGGGAGGCTGAGTGGATCACGAGATCAGGGGTTTGAGATCAGTCTGGGCAACATGGTGAAACCCCGTCTCTACTAAAAAGTTCAAAATAATTAGCTGGGTATGGTGGCAGGTGCCTGTAATTCCAGCTACTCAGGAGGCTAAGGCAGGAGAATCATTTGAACCCAGGAGGCGGACATTGCAGTAAGCCAAGATCATGCCATCGCACTCCAGCCTGGGCCACAGAGCAAGACTTCATCTTGAAAAAAAAAAAATGTATCCCCATCCTTAAGCAAAATGTGACTGTAGCGTATATGAAAAATGTTAACATTAAATAAGATAAATCTATGTAATACATAAGTAATTATTACACTACAAAATAAAATGTAAGAGATGACATGTAATAAATATGTTTATAAACAGTTGATTCTTGTAATTTACCATGGTTATGTTCCATAAAGTTGCTGCCAATACTGAATTGGCAAATGTGCGGCCATTGTTCCTAGGAGAAGTACTGATAGATACAGATGCAGATAGATATAACCACATATACACATATCTTGACACAGATTACATGATCATAAACCCGAAAGATGACCAGATTCTATTTCTTTTTTTAGAATTTTCTAGAATTTCTAAAATTTTATTTTATAAAAGAGAAAACAAGGTTCAGAGGTGTGATTTGCCTGAGGTCACTCCACTGACCAGTGTTAGACAGGCACAGGGCTGGAGCTTCTGGTACTATGCTGCACTGCCCCACCCAGCTCCATCCTCTGGTCAGCTCTGAAGGAAACTAAAACAAGAAGCAGAGGGAGACTGTTGACCTTAGTTGGGAGCCTGTGCATAAGGGAACTCAAAATTTTCCTCTCTCAATTAATGTACACAAATCAGTAGCTCTACCATACACCAACAGTGAGCAAGGTGAGAATCAAGTCAAGAACTGAACCCCTTTTATAACAGCTGCAAATAAAATAAAATAAATGAAATACTTAGGAACATACTTAACCAAGGAGGTGAAAGACTTCTACAAGGAAAACTACAAAATACTGCTGAAAGAAATCAGAGACAACGCAAACAAATGGGAACACATTCCATGCTCATGGATGGGTAGAATCAGTATTGTGAAAATGAACATATTTCCAAAAGCAATCTCCAAATTCAACACAATTCTCATCAAAATGCCACCATCATTCTCCACAGAAATAGAAAAACAATCCTAAAGTTCATACAGAACCAAAAAACAGCCCATAGAGCCAAAGCAAGACTAAGCAAAAACAAAAATCTGGAGGCATCACATTACCCAACTTCAAACCATAGTATCCGGCCATAGTCACCAAAACAGCATGGTATTGGTATAAAAATAGGCACATAGACCAATGGAACAGAACACAGAGCCCATAAATAAACCCAAATACTCACAGCCAGCTGATTTTTGACAAAGCAAACAAAAACATAAAGTGGGGAAACATCCTATTTAACAATTGATGCTGGGATAATTGGAAAACCACATGTAGATGAATAAAATTGGATCCTCATCTCTCACTTTATACAAAATCATTTCAAGATGGATCAAAGACTTAAATCTAAGACCTGAAACCATAAAAAATCTAGGAAGTAACCTCAGAAAATCCCTTCAAGATGTTGACTTAGGCAAAGAGTTCATGACCAAGAACTGAAAAGCAAACACAACAAAAAGAAAGATAAATAGACGGGACTTAGCTAAAAAGCTTCTACAAAGCAAAAGAAATAGTCAACGGAGTAAACAGACAACCCACAGAGTGGCAGAAAATATTTGCAATGTATACATCCAACAAATCACTAATATCCAGAATCTACATGGAACTTAAACAAATGAGCAAGAAAAAACAAAGAATCCCATCAAAAAGTGGGCTAAGGACATGAATAGACAATTCTCAAAGGAAGGTATACAAATGGCCACCAAACACATGAAAAATGCTCAACATCACTAATTATCAGGGAAATACAAATCAAAACCACAATGCAAATCAAGATCACTCCTGCAAGAATGGCCATAATCAAAAAAATAAAAAATAATACCTGTTGGTGTGGATGTGGTGAAAATGGAACACTTTTACACTGATGGTGGGAATGTAAACTAGCACAACTACTATGGAAAACAGTGTGGAGATTCCTTAAAGAACTAAGTTCTAAAAATAGAACTACCATTTGATCCAGCAATCCCACGACTGGGTATCCACCCAGAGGAAAAGAGTTGTTGTTTATAGCAGCACAACTCACAACTGTAAAACATGGAACCAGCCCAAATGCCCATCAGTCAGCGAGGGGATAAAGAAATTATATATCCACTTGTCGTTGGTTCCTTTTGTGCCATAAAAAGGAACAAAATAACGGCATTTGTGGCAAGCTGGATGGAATTGGAGACCATTTTTCTAAGTGAGTAACTCAGGAATGGAAAACCAAACATCCTGTGTTCTCACTCACAAATGGCAGTTGGGATACGGGCTGGGCCCAGTGGCTCACACATGCAGTGTCAGCACTTTGGAAGGCCAAGGCAGGCAGATCACCTGAGGTCAGGAGTTGGAGATCAGCCTAGCCAACATGGCAAAACCCTGTCTTTAATAAAAATCCAAAAATTACCCGGGCATGGGGGCACACCAGTAATCCCACCTATTTGGGACACTGAGGCACAAGAATCACTTGAACCCAGCAGGTGGAGGTTGCAGTGAGCCAAGGTTGTGCCACTGCACTCCAGCCTGGGCAGCAGCCCAAGACTCTGTCTCAAAAATTAAAATAAAAATAATGAATAAACAGGGACATAAATATTTCAATATGGTTTATGATTCCACAATAAAATATGGTCCTGAGTGGCTTATACCATGCAGGTTTAAAAGGACATCTGAAGTTATTATTATTTTTTTAATATAGGAGAGCAAACATGCAAGAATGTAATTCAATGATTTTGTGTGTGTGTGTGTGTGTGTGTGTGTGTACTCTATACATCCGTGTAGCCTCAACACATATTAAAATAATGTTTCCAAGACTGCGGAAGTTTGTTTCCCCCTTCAGAGTTAATACCAATTGCTTCCTGCAGAGAAAACTCACTATTCTGGATTTCCTTTCCAACTATTTTCTTGTTTCATTGCTTTGGATACAGACTCAAGTCAATGTTGAATAATAACATACAATAGCCCCTTTCACAAGAGATAAAATATTACCCAAAGAATGATATCAAGCTGGGACAACCTAAAAAATAATGTGGGCCGGGCGTGTTGGCTCACACCTGTAATTTCAGTACTTAGGGAGGCTGAGGCAGGTGGGTCACCTGAGGTCAGGAGTTTGAGACCAGCCTGACCAGCATGGCGAAATTTTGTCTCTACTAAAAATACAAAATTAGCTGGGCATGGTGGCGAGTGCCTGTAATCCCAGCTACTAGGAATGCTGAGGCAGGAGAATCACTTGAACCCAGCAGACAGAGGTTGCAGTGAGCCGAGATTGTACCGCTGCACTCCAGCCTGGGTGACAGGAGTGAAACTCCAAACTCTGTCTCAAAATAAAAATAGTAATAATAACAATGTGAACTCCCTAGAATAAAGCCTAGTGAGCTGTCATTTGGAAATACCTGAGTTGTCCCTATAAATAAATCAAGGTCAAAATTTTTTTATAATACCATAAGCTATCCCTAGGGAAGTGGTCCAAGAGAAAAAAGTAGCATCCCCATCCCCTTTAAGCTGTCTTTAGAGAACATTGCCAGCAAACCTACCAATTGCCTTAAGGAGAGTAGCTAAGAGTAGGAACGTTCAAATTTAACTCCATTAACCAGCTATATGATCTCGAATAAATTATTTAACTAAGTCTCAGTTTCCTTACATGTAGATGGGATAATGATAAGCTAATGTTATTCTGAGGACTAGGTGAGGTAATCTAAGCAAAACTCTTAGGAGAATGTTTGCTGAATGTTAAAAAATAATTTTGATATAATATTTTCAAATGACAACATCTCAATTAAAGAGTTAATGATATTAAAGTTGGCTTTCATTTGGTAGTTTGCTCCTGGACGTAAAGAATGTAAAAATAAGGTTGGGTGCAGTGCCTCACTCCTGTAAGCCCGCTCTTTGGGAGGCTGAGGCGGGAAGATCACCTGAGGTTAGGAGTTCGCCTGGGCAACGTGGTGAAACTCCGTCTCTACTAAAAATACAAAAATTAGCCGGATGTGGTGGTGCACATCTGTAAGCCCAGCTACTCGGGAGGCTGAGGCACAAGAATCACTTGAACCTGCTTGACCCTGGGAGATGGAGGCTGCAGTGAGTTGAGATGGTGCCACCGCACTCCAACCTGGGCAACAAGAGCAAAACTCCATCTCAAAAAAACCACAACTATTTATATATGTTCAAGCAATTCTGCTGCCTCAGCCTCCCAAGAAAGCTTTAATTATACATATAATGTAATTATAATTTATTATAATTATATTTATTTATATACAATAATATAATTATTAATTATATTTATTTATAATATATAAATATAATAAAATATATAAATATATAAATAAAATAATAAATTATATAAATATAATTAATAATAATTATATTGTAATATATGA
>NW_022436979.1:20884944-20963490 GCF_009761245.1 Sapajus apella | reverse complement strand
AGTCTCACTCTGTCTCCTAGGCTGGAGTGCAGTGGCGTGATCTCAGCTCACTGCAACCTCTGCCTCCTGGGTTCAAGTGATTCTCCTGGCTCACCCTCCTGAGTAGCTGGGATTACAGATGCGCGCCACCACGCCCAGCAAATTTTTGTATTTTTAGTAGAGATGGGGTTTCACCATGTTGTCCAGGATGATCTCCATCTCTTGACCCTGTGATCCTCCCGCCCTGGCCTCCCAAAGTGCTGGGATTACAGGCGTGAGCCACTGCGCCTGGCCTACAAATTTGCTAGAATTTTGAACTAAAAGAAAAAAAAATTTCCTTTGGTTTTTGACTCTTGACAATGACTAACATTAAAGAAACAATTTAACCTTAAATCTACTCCGAGTATTTTCTTCTCCTTCTCTAACCCAATAGGAATATATGAATATACTATTTAGAGTCTTTTAGAATATATTATTACAAAATAAAACATCATACTTCCATCTAGGAAGCAATTTTTAGGAAATGAATGGGAATTATTTTGAGGTATTTTACAAGGAAATATTTCAGGTATGGAAGTAACTTCATGCATTTTAGAGTTACATAGATTTATAGAGCTCACTGAGAGTTTTGACCTAAGCTGAATGGTCTTAGTTCACCTGACCTGACAAACAGCTGACAGTGTTGTGGGTGTTTGCTTATAGAGAAGCAAGATTGACTGATGAGTCAATAAGCTGGCAGAGTTATTTTAAACCGTGATCAGAAACTCTGAATTGCACTCTGATACCAGAGAGTCTATGGAACTGTGCCTTTGGCAAGAATAAAGTCTGACAAAGTATATTAACTAGAAAATACATGCTTGGATAAGAAAGATAATAGATTGGTGAGAATGAGTTTTCTCTTGAATGGGCCTTTCAAATGACACACATTGAACGGTTCATTTGGAGACAGGTTGAGTAAATCAAGGCACAGTTCTTTTAGCATTCCTTTATTATTATTTACATTGATATTTACATGTCTCTACTTCTAGGACTGAGTTTTTTGTTTTTTTTTTTTGCGATGGAGTTTCACTCATGTTACCAAGGCTGGAGTGCAATGGCGCGATCTTGGCCCACCGCAACCTCCGCCTCCTGGGTTCAGGCAATTCTCCTGCCTCAGCCTCCTGAGTAGCTGGGATTACAGGCACGCGCCACCATGCCCAGCTAATTTTTTGTATTTTTAGTAGACACGGGGTTTCACCATGTTGACCAGGATGGTCTCGATCTCTTGACCTCGTGATCCACCCGCCTCGACCTCCCAAAGTGCTGGGATTACAGGCTTGAGCCACCGCGCCTGGCCAGGACTGAGTTTTAAAGAGCTGGATCTTAATTATCTCTGTATCCTTAGCACCCAGCACAGTCACAGACACTTGAGAACCTCAAGTGTGTTGTATATCAGTGATTTTCTTTTTCTTTCTTTTTTTTTGGAGACAGAGTCTCACTCTATCTCCAGGCTGGAGTGCAGTTGCATGATCTCGGCTCACTGCAACCACCTCCTCCTGGGTTCAAGGAATTCTCCTGCCTCAGCCTCCCGAGTAGCTGGGACTACAGGCACGTGCCACCATGCCCAGCTGATTTTTGCATTTTTAGTAGAGACTGGGTTCATCATGTTGGCCAGGATGGTCTCAATCTCTTGACTTTGTGATCCGCAATCCTTGGCCTGCCAAAGTGCTGGGATTACAGGCATGAGACACCGTGCCCAGCCCTTTTTTTAAAAAAATATTCATTTATATATTTATTTTTATTAGTATACTTTAAGTTCTGAGAAACATGCAGAATGTTCAGGCTTGTTACATTGGTATACACGTGCCATTGTGGTTTGCTGCACCCATCAACCTGTCATCGACATTAGCTATTTCTCCTAATGCTGTCCCTCCCCCTGCCCCCCCAAACCACTCAACAGGCCCTGGAGTGTGTTGTTCCCCTCCTCGTGTCCACGTGTTCTCATTGTTCACCTCCCACTTAGGAGCGAGAACATGCAGTGTTTGGTCTTCTGTTCCTATATCGGTGATTTTCAACTGGAGGCAACTTTGCACCAAGGGGATATTTGACAGTGTCTGGAGACACTCTTTGCTTGTCACAGCCGGTGAATGGAGAGTCCAGGTACCTGGTGGGCACAGGCCAGGGATGCCACTAAACATCCTACGGTGCATAGGACAGCCTTCATAACAAAGGATTACCTGGGCCCAAATGTCCATAGCGCTAAGGCTGAGAAACCCTGTTCTACATAAATAGATAAACTCAGTGTTGGTAAATGAGCACTTTAACCTGGTATTATCTACATCACACATTTTGGTTGTTAAAATTTAATCTGATAATTAACTAGACAATATTTGACTTTTATACCTATATGTTTTTGAAAAAGAGTTTAACTATACTTTGGGTGTACTTACATAATTTTGTATAGGATTTAAAGTACAAGTAAACTTATATTTGCATGTAAATAGCACAGTAAAGATATTTCATGTCATCTCATTTGCATCTAATCATGGGTCCTGGTGCTGAATTAAGTATATATTACTTATTTTGAAATAATGTTTTGAAACAAAAATTTCACAAAGCATCAGTGGGATCTCTAATACGGTGATTTCCCGCTGATTGAAATAAAATAGGTAAAAATAAAAAGAAGCTCCTGGAAACTCATGATGAAACCATACAGGCCCAGACCTCATTCACACATAATGGGCTACATGAAATGATAATAGTTGCCATTTAAACTTCAGAATAAAAGCAGCCTCGGGCCTGATTTTCATCTTTTCCATTTTCATCTACAATGCACATCTGACAAGTTGATCGCTGCCAGTGATGCCTACGTTAGAAGAAAGATGCTACAGCACATGTGATGTGAAACTGAGTGGTAACACCTTCTCTACCTGGAAAACGTGCCCAGCAAGTTTTTGGTTAATTATCTTTTCTGCCACCACCCAAATGCGTTAAAAACAATGAAGAGGTGTTCAAGATAAAAATGGGGGTGTTTCATTTTTTTCATTATTTTGGGGGGATGTAAACAAGAAAATGTACTGGCTTCTGCCATGGTGCGCACAGCTCAGTATGCGGCCATCCAGAACATATATTTTGGCCTTTCAGAATACAAAAACTGGCTGGGCGCAGTGGCTCACGCCTATAATCCCAGCACTTTGGGAGGTCAGGAGATCAAGACCATCCTGGCCAATATGGTAAAACCCCATCTCTACTAAAAAAACAGAAAAATTACCTGGGCGTGGTGGCGCGCGCCTATAGTCCCAGGTTCTCAGGAGGCCGAAACGGGACAATTGCTTGAACCCAGGAGGGGGAGATTGCAGTGGGCCAGAGATCGCACCACTGCTCCCGCCTACAGCCTGGGTGACTGTGAGGCTCCATCTCAAAAAAAAAAAAAAAAAAAAAAATACAAAAACTAAGAAGGACGAGCTTCTCCACATAAATGCACTAAGCTCCCATAGAAAATAAAAAACTTCCCTCAAATCAAATAAAGGAGGTAAGCCTTAGGGAAAATGATATGTTACTTTAGCATTTTATAATGTATTGTGTTGAGTTTACTTTGTTCACAAAACTGATGTCATAACTAAAACTACAAATAGAGGAAAATCTGATGGTAAACTTGAATTAATTTTTAAGGATGCAGGAAATAAACTACTAAATTATATGCATAATCTCACAGTCTGTAGGGCAAAAAAAGGCATTTCCTATGACTCCTGTGATAAGTATCATCACATCTTCAAAGTGCAAGATGACAATTACTGTATTTCCTGATGTCCACTGCAGGCTGGAGTCCTTGAGTCCAACATGCATGAGAATGAGCTGCAGGGCTGGAGGCTGAACTACTCTTTGAATGTCGCAGGATATAGGAAAGAAGTTCAGAAAACAATATCGTATTATGTTTCATACACTGCATTTCAGAAAAAGCATTTGATACCAAAAGTCTTTCTAGATTCTGACATGTATTAATTAAATCTGTATGTTTCAAGAGGCTTATTAAAGATACCAAACCTCTCTCAATACCCTAAGGGAAGAAGCACATCTATGCATGCTTTCTCTTTCATAATCTAATTTGAAGATTTAGGAAAAATCTTGAAAATGCATTTTAGAAGGTACTTCAGTTTCTCTGAGTAGCTCTTCCAGCTCTGTAATCTTCAGAAACAATCTAAGTCATTGAGATGTTTATTTATAAACTACCGTATGTTCACAATTTAATTTGAGAGCAACATAAGATAACATGACACATTAAAGCCTGGTTAGCAGAGTGAAGTGATGCATGTGCGCTTTATGTAACCAAAATCAGACAGAAATGATGTCCTAGCTTATGTCAACATGTATGCAAGAACAGATTTTTTTTTTTTTTTGAGACAAAGTCTCACTCTGTTGCCCAGGCTGGAGTGCAATGGCTCGATCTAGGCTCACTGCAACCTCTGCCTCCCGGGTTCAAGCGATTCTCCTGCCTTAGCCTCCTAAGTAGCTAGGACTACAATTACCTGGACATGCCTGCACGCTCGGCTAATTTTTGTCTTTTTAGTAGAGACGGGGTTTCACCACATTGGTCAGGCTGGTCTCAAACTCCTGACCTCGTGATCTGCCCCCCTCGGCCTCCCAAAGTGCTGAGATTACAGACGTGAGCCACCAAGACTGGCCGCAAGGAGAGAATTTTTAAATAAAAGTCCTGTTTGAAGATAATTAACTAAAATTAATTATTTTATCTTCAATAAAGCATTATATCACATTCATTAGATTTTGGATAAAGGTTAAAACTTGTAATTCTTTGGGCCAGCCACAGTGGCTCACAACTGTAATCCCAGCACTTTGAGGGGCCAAGGAGGGAAGATTGCTTGAACCTAGGGGTGTGAGACCAGCCTGAGCAACATTGTGAGACTCTGTATCTACTAAAAAATTTAAAAATTACCTGGGCCTGATGGTGTGCATCTGTAGTCCCAGCTACTCAGGAGGATGAGGTGGGAGGATCACTTGAGTCCTGGAGGTTGAGGCTGCAGTGAGCTGAAATTGTGCCACTGCACTGTAGCTGGCGATAGGGCGAGACCCTGTGTCAAGAAAACCCAGAGCAAAGATTTGTAGCTTTGGTAATCAAAAACAGGTGTCACACCCAGCCATTCATGTTTCTCCATCAAACAGTAGAAAACCTATTCAAATATCTGAGTAGGTTTAGTAGGGTCAGCAACAGTGCAATCCTGGAGACCAATGTACTTGCCATAAAGCTGCATGATCTCCAGATGGTCTCGTTCCCGAATCTACACTCTGCCACATAGTTCATTGCCTGGCCAGGATGTGTCGCTCAAATTACAAAGTACTGGAAAAAAATGAATAGAAGATGCCTCTGTGATATTTTATTGAACCTCTTTATTTTCATGAGAAATTTTCCCATACTTACTTTGTATACTAAACTAAAACAATGCATTGGATCTGCAACTCTGTAAAATAATTCTTTCCCTGTAAAGCTTACAGTATTTTTGAAGTACCATAATAAAATCTAAAGAAAATATTAGACAAAAGAAAGAGCTTTTCTAAAGTAAGTTCTCTAAAATGTGAGCTTTGAGTTTGGAACTGTACTATGAAGTATGTAATTGTTTACATATGATACATTTGTTGATTACACCCAGGCACAGGCAAGGTTGAAATAGCAGTTATACATTGCATATTTTTCTTATAGTTTCTTCAGTGATCTGTGCCCCCAGATAAAAAGCAATTGCTAAATAAAGGAACAATATTTCATTATGCTCTATTGGGTTGTTAGCTTTATAAGCTAGATATGTGATAATAGATCAAGCTTTCATCATAAATATTTTTAAGAAACCATGGACCTTTTTTGCTATTCTATTTTCATCCAAATAAAATATAAAAGCTAGATCAATGTATATATATTATTAAAATGATTATTGTAATTCTATTTTTAGACATAAAAAGAAATGCCATGCTAGTTACAAACAACACTTTAGCTAAATGAGATTTTTCCCCCCAGATATCACTCTAAAGATATTTCAAGAGAATAATTTTCCAGAGGACTTTTTATGTATCATTTTACTTTTGGTAAATGCAGTGGATATAATAATTTGATCACAACAGTACTGCAGATGTGTTATGATCCATGAAAATTTCAAGACATATCACCAGAAACTTTTCACTGCATTGCTGAAATCAGTACGAAACTGCTTTAATAATCTGTAAAACAGTGAATCTATTGATTGAGAGTTTTGATTTTGCAGTTAATAGAGCTTAGTTAGAATATCTGCTCCTTCCCTCACTAAACAACAAGGGATTTTAATGGGGTTGGAGAGAATGAACACAAGACACTCAGCATGGCAGGTTTTTAGTAAATGGTAGCTATGATTATCAACTTAGTTTACACATCAATCTCTTTTTATCCAGCAAATAAAATACTTCATGATAACCAAGAAATTGATGTAGTGGAGTAGACCCTGTTTCATCCATTCTTATTGCCTGGCTCTAACAGAGGCCTCAACGTATGTTTTATGAAAGAACACTTTTGGCTTCTCTGGCACAGATAAAAATACGAAAAAAGGTGTCCCTTGTATTTTATATTTCTGATCATAAAATACTATAGATCACTTATCCGTCAACTGAATATAATCTTCTCAAATATAATTGTAGTTGAACCCAATGTCATTATTTGTGTAATTATTTATTTTTTAAATTAAAAGACTTTTATTTCTTCAAGAATTACTTGTTTTTAAGTTATAAAAAGTAACCACCAATTAGTTCAAGTTAAGCCTATGAAGCCCTCACAATATTTAGTTAACAAATAGGTTATTTACATCAATATATGCAGGGTGTTTTGCTAATTGTTTCTGGAAGATACAAAAAGGATGGTGCATTTGCCTTATTCTCTGGGGGTTTACAATCTACCAGAAAGATGACGCGTTAAATAAGCAACTTTAATACACAGCATGGTTCAGGAGTCATGGGGGTGTGAGTGTGTGGTGTAGGTATATTGACTCAGAAATACTCATCACAGTCATATGAGAGAGAGATAGAGAGAGACAGAGAGAGAGAGAGAGAGAGAGAGAGAGAGAGAGAGAGAGAGTGTGTGTGTGTGTGTGTGTGTGTGTGTGTGTGAGACTCATGGAGACTCATTGGATTAAAGGCCAAGAAACTTCATGTGGGAGGTTCATCCAGCGGGAACATGCATGAAGGACTCCAAGGGGAGCTGAGCTAGTTGGGAAGATAGAGTATATGGTACTCACCTTTCCCTCATTTGTACCATTCTGATATTTAAGCCCATGCTAGGAGAGGGCACAAAATTCTCCCCTAGGATGGGAGGTAATAAATTAAAAATAATACATGTCAATAAAATATTTTGTAAAAACCCAAGTGCATGTCTGCTTTGCTTATGTTTTTTGAAAATGATTTACCCTAATATATGAGTAACACTTACTGCAAAATTGAGAAAGAACGGCAAAATACAAACAAGACAACAGAAGTCCGTAACTTCAGCACGGAGAAATAATCACTTCTGCATTTTCCTGCCAGAAAATTTTTAGGTCATTCAAATGCACACAAGTTTTCTGTCATATTTCTGAAAAATAGATCATACTATATGGAACTTCTATCAACTAGTTTTTTTTTGGTTATCAAATAATTTTCCATTTCTTCACTTAAATGGGCTACATATGGCCTTTTGCACTTTTTCTCTTTTCTTTAGGGTAACTTTTTGAACTTTTTGGTCAAAGAAAGCATACTTAAATTTCTATATCTCAACCCAAAAGGCTGTGCCAATTTATACTTCTGACAAGTTTGGAAAATATGTCTGGCAGTAAAGTTGCCCTTACTGTATGGAGAAGTAAGCTCTCGAACAGATTATGGATTTTTAAAAATCAGTCTTTCAATTGTTTTCATTTTGATAGGGAAATAAAGTATTTTATTAATTTAAAACTAGTTTTAAAAATTCTTAATGGATTTGAGTATTTTTAAATACATTTGGATTTTCGAAATGAAAATAGGCTCTTCATCCTCCTCAGCAAACTAACACAGGAACAGAAAACCAAACGCCACACATTCTCACTCACAAGTGGGAGTTGAACAATGAACACGTGGACACAGAGAGGACGGCAACACGCACCAGGGCCTGTTGAGGAAGTTGTGAGTGAGGGGAGGGAACTTACAGGGTGGGCCAGCAGGTCCAGCAAACCACCATGGCACACGTACACCTGTGTAACAAACCTGCTCATTCTGCACATGTATCCCATTTGTTTTAGAAGCAATAATAAAAAAAGAAAATAGCCTCTTTATTTTTCTAACTTTAACAATTGTTTTTCATGGACTTAGCCTCTATTTGGTTTAATATATTTATTAGTTTTAAGAGCTCCTTATAAATTTGAGCTGATTACCCTTTGCTATATTTTGTAATTTGTTCAGTTTGTCTTTTGTGGATTTTTTTTCCCTGTCTTACAGAAATTTTAATTTTGTTTATTTTCCCACATGGAAATTCAATAGTCTCAGAACCATTTACTGAGAGGCCATTCTTTCCACACGAATTTGCAATACCACATCTGGTGTATGTCAGGTTTCTAAAAATACCAGTGTCTGTTTATGGGCCCTAAAGAGCAAAAAACTGAATAAATTCAATTACATTGTTTTATTTGCTCGTCCTGACATCAATATCAAGTATTTACGGATTACTGTTTTAGTAGTACAAATCGCCCCACCTTGTTTTTCTTAAAACTTGTCTCACTTATTTTTGATCGCTGCCTCTCTCAAATGAATTTTATGATTCTCTAAAAATTGAGATTTGATTATAACTACAGAAATTATAATTATTTGGGGTGAATTGACATCAGTAGTATCAATTCTTCCCTGCCATTAATATTACATTTTCTGAAGTACTCAGTTCTTTCTTTGAAGCGTTTTTTTAAGAAGATCTATACATGTTACTCCCATTTTGTTAGTTTTAAAAAATAGATCTTATAGTTTTGGTAACATCTATGAATGTGACTTTTTTCTTATTAAGTATTTTCATTGATTTGCAGTGTTGTGCTGGCACTGACGCCAGTTGGCAAGGGCCAGTTATGTGCAACTAGTCTCAGTTCTGGTTGGGTGACATTACACTGATAGCTTCCAATGGGCCATGGGAGGAGAAGTTGCCCCAAGGAAATCGGCAATCCCTGCATATCAAGTATCTCTCTTTCCTGTCCTGCCCTCCTTTAAATAACCAGCACGTAACGGGTTATAGGTAGTTAATGGAAATAGTCTGTTTTTCTTTCGTGTGGTAGAATAGTTTGATTCAAACATGCTAACCTTGAATCCAACACATTTTAAAATCTCTTATTAGTTCCTGTTTTTCTGTAGATTATCTTGGATTTTACATACAGACATCATGTAAACAGCAAAGAGGAGTTTTTATCTCTTTCCATGCGATTCTGGTACTTCGTTTCCTTTTCCTGCTGTGTTGCCGGCTTTGAGCTTGGGTTCGGTTCTGAATGGATGAAAGAGGGTGTGTTTGTCTTTCCCTGAACGCTCAGTGAAGCTGCTTCCCAGGTGTCATGAAGCGTGATGTCCCTCGTGAGCCTGTCCTGGCTGCCCATCTTCGCCTCCGCCCTCTGTGTGGCTGAAGTCCTTGTTTTATGGGGGTGATCAGGTGCATGAGGGCCAGATCCTCCCTCTGAAGAGCTTTCTTCGACTTCACTGCATTCTCTTGTTTTTCTTCCTAGCGCTCCAACTGTTCTGACTCCCTTTGCTAGTTCCTCCTCCTCTCCCTCACTTTGATGTGTTGGAGTTCCAGCAATGAGGTCTCAGGTTTCTTTCTTCTAAGCATGCTCACTCGTGGCTTTGAATACTATCTAGTTTTGATGACGTTAAATTTATAGCTCTAGTCTGTTCAGTTCTTCTCAAGTTTAAATTTGTACATCCAACTGCGTACTTTTTACTTCTACTTGAATGACAAATTGTGCATTTTATATGGAATGCCTGGTCTTTTCCACCCTTCCCTGACCAAACTCACTCTGCTTCATCTTGACGAAAGGCAGCTCCATTCTGTCAGTCACCCAGGCCAACACCCTTTTACGCCCCACACTAGCTTGTCGGTAAATCGCGGCAGCTCGACTTTCTATGAATACTTACAGAATTACTTGTTGCCGCCTTCACTGCAGCCACCCTGGTCTAAGGCACCATCATTTGGGCTAATATTTTTTATTCACCTCCTCACTGGCCTTCCTGCTATCACCCTTCTTCCCTTTCAGACTGTGTCCTAAACAGCACTAGAATAATGTTTCAGGAGTTCACTTGTATCTTTTACCTCCTCTGTTGAAGCCCTTCGGGGGTCCCCAAGTGCTGTCAGCCCTCACTGCCATCTGTGGGGCCTGGCAGGGTCTGCAGCCGCCCTTCTCCTCTGACTCCACCCTAGGGCTCTCCCGGCTCCAACTGCAGCACTGGGCTTCTCTTGCCCGACAGGCAGGTGCACCTGCCTCTGAACGTCACACTCGGAATTTTTTTGTTTTCTAACTGCAGTGCTCTGATCCCAGAGACGTGCAAGGCCCTTCTCCTTTACCTCCTCTGGTGTTTACTCCAGTGACACTGTTTAGTTAACTCCTATCCTACCCTCCCAATCCAGAAATTCATCTCCACTGAACTGGACCCAATAGTCTCATAGATAGTTTATTTGTTGATAAACATAGAAATTGGCCCTCTACTCTTAAAGCTTGAAACTTATACTTGTTTGATCTGAGTTCCTTCCTCAGGAAATGACCTTCATGCCTCTCAAAAAAAATATCAAGGAACTGGGAGTTCACCAGATCATCACATTCAGATAATGGGATGCCACCTCTCATTCATTATGATTGCTTTTTTGCTCCTCCTGAGTTTCCGTTTTCTTACACATTGCATTTCTTTCTTGCTATATAAACCCTTAGTTTTGGTCAGCGAGACGGATTTGTTTGTTTGAAGCTTTTTCGGTTATTTATTTTGCTATCTCCAGAGACTAGAAAAGTGCTTACTTCCTAACAGGTCTGTACTAAATATTTGTTGAGTAAATAAATTGATGCTATTGAGTGTATTAGTTTCCCTTTGCTGCTGTAACAATTTAAGACAAACAGTGACTTAAAAAGAGCACACAGCTATTTTCTTTTTTTTTTTTTTTTTTTTTTTTTGAGATGGAATCTTGCTCTGTCACCCAGGCTGGAGTGTGGTGCAGTGATCTCGGCTCACCGTAACCTCCACCTCCTGAGTTCACGCAATTCTTCTGCCTCATCCTCCTGAGTACCTGGGATTACATGCACCTGGTACCATGCCTGGCTAAGTCTTGTATTTTTCAGTAGAGAAGGGGTTTCACCATGTTGGTCAGGCTGATCTCGAACTCCTGACCTCAGGTGATCCACCCACCTTGGCCTCCCAAAGTGCTAGGATTACAGGTGTGAGCCACCGCGTCTGGCCACAGTTATTTTCTTAAAGTCATGGAGGCCAGACTCCAAAAATCAGCTTTACTAAGCCAAATTCAAGGTGTTGGTTGGGCCGGTTTCTTCTGGAAGCTCTGAGGAAAGTACCCGTTTGGTTGCCTTTTTCAGCTTCGAGTGCCCACCTGAATCCCTTGGCAGCCACGGAATTCCACCCTCAAAGCACATCACTCACACACTGCCACCATCACGGCTTTCTGCTCTCTGACTCTTCCTGCCTCCCTCTTGGAAGGATCCTCGTGATCACACTGGGCCCCCACAGCTAATCCAGGATACTGTTCCTTTCTTGAGATTCTGAACTTCATCACATTTGCAGGGTCCCTTCTGCCCTGCAGGTTGACATTCACAGGTTCCAGGGATTAGGATGTGGACATAAGGGAAGCGTTATCCAGCCAACCACAGTGGCGAAACTCATTTACAGTACAGATGAGCTAATTTTTAAAAATTATAAATGACCATTTCTTTTACTAAACACTTCTATAACTATTGAGATAAAATTTATATATTTGTTCTTCTGCAATGTCTTAAAAAGTTTTTTTATTAGGGAAAAAAACTTAGCATTTTAACGATTTCTAAGTATATAGTTTAGTAGTGTTAAGTATGTTCACCTTGTTGTACAACCAATCTTCAGAACCGTTTCATCTTGCAAAATTGAAACTCTATGCCCATTAAAGAAGAAGCTCTATGCCCATTTCCCCTCCCCTTACACCCGGAAACTACCAGTGTAATTTCTTAATATGGTATATGGCATTAGAGGATTTTTTTCTTGAACCAGATTTTTCATTTATAGGGATAAAATACTACTTACTATTTTTAATACACTGTTTAACTCGATTTGAAAATATGTTAATTAGAGTGTTTTCATTTATATTCTAGTAGGTCAAATGGTCTTTTTGTTTACCATCCTTGTTAGTATTATTCTATCCTTACGAAGCAAGATTATTTTTTTCCTCACACAATGAGATAGGTAATTTCTTCTCTTTTCATCTTCATTGAAAAAGTTTGTATAACATAGAAATTATTTACATCTTGATAAGATTAAATGTCTTCATTATTTTGTTATCCAGAGTCTTTGTTTCTTCTTAAGTCAAATTTTTGCCATTTTTAATAAGTATCTGTTTAATCTAACTTTAAATATTGTCATAAAGTTTTTAAAGTATCCTGTTATACGTTTTTAAATCTTAAATAACTCTGTTTTTAAAGCTTCTAGTGTTATATTTTTTCTTTTTCTTTTTTTTTTTTGGTTAGTGTTATATTTTTTATTTGTTTTTCTCAGGCTTCCTAGAATGTTGTCTATTTTATTAACTTTCCTTCAATAATCAGTTTTGATTTTGTTAACCTCCTCTATTTTTTTCTTCTTTGTAGTAATTTTAGGTCTTCAAATTATGCTTATCTTCTATTTTTTAAAGTTTATGTTGGCCAGGCACGGTGGCTTAGGCTTATAATAATCCCAGCACTTGGGGAGGTCGAGGTGGGTGAATTGCTTGAATCCAGGCGCTCAAGACCAGCCTGGACAACATGGCAAAACCGTATCTCCACAAAACTAAAAAACTTAGCTGGGCATGGTGGCGTACACCTGTACTCCTAGCTGCTTGGGAGGCTGAGGTGGGAGGCGCCTGGGGAGGTAGAGGCCGAAGTGAGTCAACATGCAAATACACTCCAACCTGCGCAATCAGAGTGAGGCCCTGTCTCCACAAGAACCCCAACACTCAAGTTCATGCTGTTGTTCTTTTTCTAATGCCTTTAGCCAAATGTTTCTCTTCATTTTAAAAACTATTTTGATACACTTATTTAAGGCTACAAGTAATGTTTTTGAGATATTTATTTAAAGTTAACCTCTAAATACCACCTTATCTGCCTTGTACAGCTTTTGATATATGGTATATTTCCATTGTTACGTTTTTCTATTGTTTTAAATATCATAATTTCTTTCTTGAACAGAAATTAGTATTATTTATGAGTGTACTTTTTAATCTTTTCATATTCCTTAAAAAACCTTATTTTTATCATTAATTTTATTGTGATCAGAAGTCATGATGTCTATAAATCTTTTTTCTTTTTAATTTCTGTGACAACAAGCATACTCAATTTTTGAGATAATGGAGTTGTGCTAACAAAACTTCCAAGGCTGGCTGCAGAATTCTGTGAAAGGTCAATCCTCAAAGCAATTCCCGGGTCCCCAAAATTCCACCAAAAGGAACAGGGCTGTGCAATCTCTGCGGCCCCTATGAAGACCTTGCTCTCCAATGTGCATTCCAAAATTACCATGGGACAAAATGGAGAAGAAAATCCATTAAAAGAGCCAGGGCTTTCAAAGCAGCTAAGAGGAGCTTACTCCATCTTCAGAATATACGGTCCTCACTATTCCCGCTGAGCAGTATCTGATATGTGCTATTAACACGTGGTTACTGTCTCCTGTTCCCACGTCTGCCAAATACAAGGCTTTATTAGAGTCAGCTTGCTCCTTTCCCATTCTAAGCCTTAGGTATGTAGTGCAGAAATGGCTTATGCTTTACTATAGGCGACATTTGTGAGCAGCGACATCTGGACTTGACAGAGAGTCCAGGTGGTCACCTGAGATCATGGCGTTGGAGCTGAAGGAAGCTGTGGGCCTCATCTGTGCAGTGAGGGCTGACGTGTTGTGTATGTGTGGAAGGAGGGTGAGTGTGAATGCCAGAGGGGTGGCATCGGGTAGAAACTGCTGCTGCTATTTGAAAGCACTCACACCCACATTCTGGCTTGCTAACCCAACCTCACCCTATTCACTTGACAGGAGAGAGCCCCTTAGGTCAGGAGAGAAAGGGCCAGTCACTGGCTGGGGAAGGACATGGGATCCGTTTGGCCTATGAGGTGGAAGCAGAGGCCTGTGCTGAGGACTCTGGGCAACATCTCTCTACCTGAAATGCAGGAAATGAATGAGAAGAAGAGTTTGTTTCCACCACCTGCTTCCTGCTTTAGAGCACCACGGTGTTGTAAGGAGACACCTGGCGCTACAGTAGCTTTTGCGACTGAGAAGGGAAGCCACAGACCCAAAGACATGTGCACTCAGCGCCTGACACCACTGACCCTTTGCTAACCTCGGACTACTGACCTTCAGACTCTTTTTATGTGGACAAAAAGATCTATTTAGGCACGTTTTGAGGTCTAATGTTATTAGCAGGTGAAAATATCCCAACACGCCAGTCCAGTTAGTGAGGAAGGTGGAAGGGAGGCTGTGCTTACTACCAGGCCTGAGACGGCCAGCCCCGGAGCCCAAACAGAGGTGGTGCTTTCCACACCTCCAGGCTGCTTTGTGTCTGGGAGTCATAGCCCTTCTCGAAGAGCATCAGAAAATGTTAAAACTTTAGAATAATGAATCTAGAATTTGGTGTTAAATACCAATATACCATATTTGTGTATGAACATGGAAATATAAGAAAATTGAAAGAAAAGAAAGTCAAACGCACATTTGAAAACAAAACTTTTTTCCCCATTAAATGTGATCCTGTCCCTCTCCCTGCAAAAGGGGAAACACCGCTGTCATGATTAATTTTGCGTGTTGGCTAGGTCAGGACTACGATGACCAGCCGTTTGGCCAAACACCAATTCTGGATGTTGCAATCAAGGTTTTAAAGTTTTAAACAATTGTTTAAATTGTTTAATTGTTTAAAGTGTTAAACAATTTTAAAGTTTTTCTTTATACCACTCTTTCAATGTTTCTTTTTATAGAATTTCCACTTTTATTTTAGATTCAGGGGCGCATGTGCAGGTTTGTTACGTGGGTACATTGCTTGATGCTGAGGTTTGGGCCATGAATGAGCCTGTCACCCAGAGAGTGAGTGCAATACCCAACAGCTGGTTTTTCACCCCTTTCTCTGTCTAGTAGTTCCCAGTGTGTCCTGTTGCTGTGAAGTAAAGGTATAGTTTAGATGTGATTAATTCTTATAATCAGTGGACTTTAAGTAAAGCAGATTATGCTCTATAACACAGGTGTGCGTCTTTCAATTAGTTGAAAGCCTTAAGAGAAAGATTGCAAACAAAGCCTGTTTCCCAAAGAAGAAAGAATTTTCCTCCAGGCTTCAACACAGAAAGCCAGCGGAGCTTCCAAACTACTGCCCTGCAGAATTTAGATTCAAGACTGCAGCATTCATTCTGTTCTGAGACTCCAGCCTGCTGGCTGGCCCTAGAGATTTTGGACTTGTCAGCCTCCACAATCACGTAAGCCAATTCCTTAAACTCAATCAAGCAATCTCTCAGAGTTTTCGGAAAAATTGATGTTCTGCAGCGCAACAGACTGTGAGCTGAGCAACGTTGCTGTACGGCAGTCTGGAGGAAAGTTCTTTCTCTTTTGAGAGCTCTGGCCTGCTCCTAGGCCTTCCACTGATTGAATGAGGCCCACCCACTGCTCTCCACTGCTTTGCTTAGAGTCAGCTGATTGTGAACATGCACACATACTCACGCATGCTATTCATTTTCATTCTCTGGAGAACAGCAGCACACACAACTTCTTATTCCATAATTTTATTTGCATAACAACTAAATCCAATTTAATGGAAGCTACAGATTACAGATTTTTAGTACCCAAAGAAATGTATAGCTGTGTGAAAGGGAATGCAGTGCTCACGTAATTTAAGATATAATTGTCCACACTTCTCTGACACAGCGTTACCTCAGGTAATTGTTATACCGAAATCATTATGTCAAATGCTTATTACATGTTGATAAAACTTTCAGCTGACTTTAATAAGGGAAATGGACTAAAGCTAAATAAAATAATCCAGAAGATTATTAAAACAACAACAGCAACAGAAGGCTTTCCAAAGAAGGAAGTGTAGGAAAGAGAGAGAGAGAGAGAGAGAGTTTGTGTGTGGTGTGTGCTCAATTATAAGTAAAAAAGAGAGAGACATGAAAGTGAAGAACACGGCAAAAGCCACAGCACTGGCGTTGGCGTCACTCTAACAGACAGATCCAGAGCCAAGAAAGAAGGGAGGCAGGAACCTTCAAAGAGCCTAGAGAAACAGCTAAGATGAAACAGAGACACAAGCAAGCAAACCTGAGCAGACAGGAGGAGGCAAGGAGGTCGGAGTGCGCAGGGATCGGAGACGGGGAGGGCCTCCAAGAGGACCACAATTTGGGGCACGAAGGTGACACAGATGCAATAGACACTGTCTGCGCCTTAAGACGTGAGAAGAAAATGAGAAGAGCTGAGCGGCAGCAGGGAGTCTTCTCTGTTTTCGCCTGACTCCCCTGGGAGTGCCAGCTTCTGTTTCAGCTCCAAGGGTATTTTCATATATTTACACTCAGTGCACCATCTGTTATTTTCCTGCCTGGCTCATTATAAAATCCCACTACATGCTAGAGCTACTGAAATCTCTGTACCTTTCCCAGGAAAGACTCTTTTTGGGAATGAAAACTGGATGTCCTGGAGGCAGCAGTTCTTTCTGACCCACTCTTTTTGATGTGGGTCTCTCTGACCCACTCTTTAAGGAGGGGCAGTCTGGGGGAGATTCTAAACCAGTGCTGCAGTGGAAACGGGAGGAGTGTGAGGAAGGAAAAGTGGATGCAGACAGCACAAACGTCCCGATTATATGAGAACAGCTGGAATATGTAGTGACGATTCCCACCTCACTACGCTATGTAACTGTAGGGAAATTAAACCTGAACTTTACTTTCTAGATAAACACTTGGAGTCTCCAAACCAATTATCCAGTCAGTTTAAAGGCAAATGTTTACATTCAAATGATAAACCCACATAGAAGGAAGAGAGAGGGAGTGAGGAAAGGGATTACAGTAATACATTAATGTCAACAAATCTCTAAATTAGAGTGTAGGTGAAGCTTCTCTATAGATCCCCTTTAGATTGAGAGTTTTATTTTTGGTAGGGCTGTAAAAAGGAAGCACACAAATCATGATAAACTGAGGGCTTAGTAACCTGAAGGCATTTGTTATAATTCAAAGGACCTATACAACTACAGTAGTGACAGTTGTATAACATTATGGCTAAAATTAATGCCACTGAATCAAACACTTAAAAGTCATTTAAACGGTACACTGAGTGCTATATATATGTGCATATATACATAATATATGCAGAATAAAAACCATTACCACAAAAAAAATACTTAGTCCTGATCCAGAGGAATTGCTGCTTAAAATTCGGCTCAATTACTAAATTCATATCATCTCACTCCACTCCTGGGAAGATACCTAAGAAAGGGCTATGATATCTCCTTACATTTCACTAAGGAGAATATATTATATAAATTGCCAGATTTATACAACACATAATGTATAGATTTACATACCAATATATCACATATATCAAATACATAAATGTAAATCTCAAATATAAATGCAAAAACACCTCAAAGGATTATTTTGAGATTTTTGACCTATCTCTAATTGAGTAAGAAACATAGTTCTTAGAGAGCCACAACTGGGGGTAAAATTTAATCTTTGAAAGATTATACAAATTCTGGAGCAGAGTACAAAGAGATGCCATTGTTACAAAGTTTCTACAGATTGTCATATGTTGCAATAAATGGTCTTCAGTTCATTTAATTTTCTGGTTTTAATTTGGGGTTATTTTCTCTTAAATAGTAGAAGGAAATGTTAGTCTTTGCAGAAAGTCATATCCCTTAAGAGTCATGGTTGTTATTTGATTAGTTTTACCACTTTAATATGTAAATGTTTTCCCCTTCCAGTATTCTGTAGTATTTTTTGGATGATGGAAACTTCCTAAAGCACTCTAAAGGTAGCACACTTTCTTGACTTGAACAGAAAATTAGCTCTTATTACTTTTCCTGCTGATTAATGTCTTCATTTCAGGTCAACAGAGAACATTAAAAAATAACTAACAAAGCTATACATATATACATATACACACATATATGCAATCTCAGTGTCTAATCAATTGGACTATATATAGTTTTATTATTATACTTTAAGTTTGGGATACATGTACAGAACGTGCAGGTTTGTTACATAGGTATACATGTGTCATAGTGGTTTGTTGCACCCATTAACCTGCCATCCATGTTAGGTATTTCTCCTAATGCTCTCCCTCCCCTAGGCCCCAACTCCCACAGCCCCCAGTGGGCGATGTTCCCCTCCCTGTGTCCATGTGTTCTCATTGTTCAACTCCCACTTATGAGTGAGAACATGTGATGTTTGGTTTTCTGTTCTTGTGTTAGTTTGCTAATCATGGTTTCCAGCTTCATCCATGTCCCTGCAAAGGACATGAACACATCTTTTTTATGGCTGCATAGTATTCCATGGTGTATACGTGCCACATTTTCTTTATCCAGTCTATCATTTATGGGCATTTGGGTTTGTTCCAAGTCTTTGTATTGTGAATAGTGCTGCAATAAATATATATGTGCATGTGTCTTTATAGTAGAATGATTTATAATCCTTTCAGTATATACCTAGAAATGGGACTGCTGGGTCGAATAGTATTTCTGGTTCTAGATCCTTGAGGAATCACCACACTGTCTTCCACAATGGTTGAACTAACTTACATTCCCACCAACAGTGTAAAAGTGCTCCTATTTCTCCACATCTTCTCTAGCATTTGTTGTTTTGTGACCTTTTAATGATTGACATTCTAACTGGCATCAGATGGTATCTCATTGTGGTTTTGATTTGCATTTTTCTAATGACCAGTGATGATGAGCTTTTTTTCATATGTTTGTTGGCCACATAAATGTCTTCTTTTGAGAACCACCTGTTATGTACTTTGCCCACTTTTTGATGGAGTTGTTTTTTTCTTGTACATTTGTTTATTTGTAGATGGATAAATAACAAATGGATAGATTGCAAAAATTTTTTCCAATTCTGTAGGTTGCCTGTTCACTGCCGTGCAGAAACTCTTTAGTTTAATTAGATTCCATTTGTCAATTTTGGCTTTTGTTGACATTGCTTTTGGTGTTTTAGACATGAAGTTTTTGCCCATGCCTATGTCCTGAATGGTATTGCCTAGTTTTTTTTCCTAGGGTTTTTATGGTTTTAGGTCTTACATTTAAGTCTTTAATCCATATTGAGTTAATTTTTGTATAAGGTGTAAGGAAGAGGTATAGTTTCAGTTTTCTGCATATGGCTAGCCAGTTTTCCCAACACCATTTATTAAATAGGGAATCCTTTCCTTATTGCTTGCTTTTGCCAGGTTTGTCAAAGATCAGATGGTTGTAGATGTGTGGCATTATTTCTGAGGCCTGTGTTCTGTTCCATTGGTCTATATCTCTGTTTTGGTACCAGTACCATGCTGTTTTGATGATGGCAGCCTTGTAGTATAGTTTGAAGTCAGGTAGTGTGATTCCTCCAGCTTTGTTCTTTTTGCTTAGGATTTTCTTGGCTATATGGGCTCTATTTTGGTTCCATGTGAAATTTAAAGTAGTTTTTTCAAATTCTGTGAAGGAAGTCAATGGTAGCTTGATGGAAATAGCATTGAATCTATAAATAACTTTGGGCAGTATGGCCATTTTCATGATATTGATTCTTCCTATCCCTGAGCATGAAATGTTTTTCTATTTGTTTCTGTCCTCTCTTATTTTCTTGATCAGTGGTTTGTAATTCTCCTTGAAGAGGTCCTTCACATCCCTTGTTAGTTGTATTCCTAGGTATTTGATTCACTTTGTAGCAATTGTGAATGGGAATTCACTCATGATTTGGCTCTGTGTTTGTTTTTTATTGGTGTATAGAAATGCTCGTGATTTTTGTACATTGATTTTGTATCCTGAGACTTGGCTGAAATTGCTTATCAGCCTAAGGAGATTTGGGGCTGAGACAATGGGGTTTTCTAAATATACAACCATGTCATCTGCAAACATAGACAATTTGACTTACTCTCTATCTATTTGAATACATTTTATTTCTTTCTCTTGCCTAATTGCCCTGGCCAGAACTTCCAATACTATGTTGAATAGGAGTGATGAGAGAGGTCATCCTTGTCTTATGCTGGTTTTCAAAGAGAATGCTTCCAGCTTTTGACCATTCAATATGATATTGGCTGTGGGTTTGTCATAAATAGCTTTTATTATTTTGAGACACATTCCATCAATACCTAGTTTATTGAGAGTTTTAGCATGAAGGGGTGTTGAATTTTATTGAAGGCCTTTTCTGCATCTATTGAGATAATCATGTGATTTTTGTCATTGGTTCTGTTTATGTGATGGATTACATTTATTGATTTGCATATGTTCGACCAGGCTTGCATCCCAGGGATGAGGCCAACTTGATGGTGGTGGATACGCTTTCTGGTGCACTGCTGGATTTGGTTTGCCAGTATTTTACTGATAATTTTCCCATGAATGTTCATCAGGGATATTGACCTGAATTTTTTTTTTTTTTGGTGGTATCTCTGCCAGGTTTTGGTATCAGAATGATGCTGGCCTCAAAAAATGAGTTTGTGAGGAGTCCTTCTTTTTCTATTATTTGGAATAGTTTCAGAAGAAATTGTACCAGCTCCTCTTTGTACCTCTGGTAGAATTCAGCTGTGAATCCATCTGGTCTTGGACATTTTTTGGTTGGTAGGTTATTAACTACTGCCTCAATTTCAGAATTTGTTATTGGTCTATACAGGGATTCAACTTTTTTTTTTTCCCATTTATTTATTTTATTGCATTTTAGTTTTGGGGTACATGTGAAGAACATGCACGATTGTTGCATAGGTACACACGTGGCAGTGTGATTTGCTGCCTTCCTCCCCATCACCTACATCTGGCATCTCTCCCCTTGCTATCTCTCCCCAGCTCCCCACCCCCCACTGTCCCTCCCCTATTTCCCCCCAACTGACCCCAGTGTGTAGTGCTCCCCTCCCTGTGTCCATGTGTTCTCATTGTTCAACACCCGCCTATGAGTGAGAACATGCAGTGTTTGATCTTATGATCTTCTGTCAGTTTGCTGAGAATGATGGTTTCCAGGTTCATATGTCCCTACAAAGGACACAAACTCATCATTTTTGATGCCTGCATAATATTCCATGGTGTATAACGTGTGGGATTCAACTTCTTTCTGGTTTATTCTTGGGAAGGTGTATATGTCAAGGAATTTATCCATTTTTTCTAGATTTTCTAGTTTATTTGTGTACAGATGTTTATAGTATTCTTTGATGGCAGCTTGTATTTCTGTGGGATCAGTGTTGATAACCCCTTTATTATTTTTTATTGTGTCTATTTGATTCTTCCCTCTTTTCTTTTTTACTAGTCTCACTACTGGTCTATTTTGTTGATCTTTTCAAAAACCAGATCCAGGATTCACTGATTTTTTTGGAGGGATTTTCATGTCTCTGTCTCTTTCAGTTTTACTCTGATATTAGTTATTTTTCTGTGTTCTGCTTGCTTTTGAATTTGTTTGCCCTTGCTTCTCTAGTTTTTTCATTGTGATGTTAGGGTGTCAATTTTAGATTTTTCCTTCTTTCTCCTATGGGCATTTAGTGCTATAAATTTCCCTCTAAATACTGCTTTAGCTGTGTCCCAGAGATTCTGGTACTTTGTGTCTTCATTCTTATTGGTTTCAAAAACTTATTTATTTCTGCCTTAATTTCGTTATTTCCCCAGTAGTTATTCAGGGGCAGGTTGTTCGGTCTTTCTGTAGTTGTGTGGTTTTGAGTGAGTTTCTTAATCCTGAGTTCTAATTTGATTGCACTGTGGTCTGAGAGACTGTTATGATTTCCATTATTTTGTGTTTTCTGGGGAGTGTTTTACTTCCAGTTATGTAGTCAATTCCAAAATTGACTTAGCAATTAATCCCTTAGCACCACATCACACTTATTTTAGAATAAGTGTGATGTGGTGCTAAGAATATATATTCTGCTGATTTGGGGTGGAGAGTTCTGTACATGTCTATTAGGTCCACTTGGTCCAGAGCTGAGTTAAAGTCCTGAATATCCTTGTTAATTTTCTGTCTTGTTGATGTGTAAGGTGTTAAAGTCTCCCACTATTATTGTGTGGGTGTCTAAGTCTCTAAGAACTAGCTTCATGAATCTGGGTGCTCCTGTATTGAATGCATATATATTTAGGGCAGTTAGCTCTTCTTGTTGCATTGATCCCATTGCCATTATGTAATTCCCTTCTTTAGAATTAGACTATATTTTTAACAGACAGATGGCATTGTGAATCCTAACGCTTGCTAGGTTGCCTTCTGTGAGCTCTTCTAAAGGATAAAGAACTGAAGGAAGCACTCCAAGATCATTTCTACACCTTCCAGCAGCATCAGCAGGAGTGCTAAATAATTCTTCCTTTCAGTCTGCTTAACTTGTACTTGGTTGGTCTATTATGCTATATAAAGATGACCAAAAAAAGCATACTTCAAGTGTGGTGCCTGTCACATCCCAGACTGGGAAAGGGTACTAGACTGTTTGCTAAAGGATATGATTTTGCCCTTTGTCTTAATTAGCAATTAGAAGATTGCAAGGCACGAAATGGGGTGACAGGGAATTAACGCATGTTCACCTACAGCCAACAGTGTTCTACATTTATTTTCTCTTCCTTTAACCTGCCACAGTCATGTTAGAAAAACAATGATCTGATTTCAGAATATCAGGGAGAATGTATGAACTAGAAATGTAGTGCCTTATGTAAGCATGAAGATCTTTCTATGAACCACCATTTCTCACTCTCTCCATTTCCTTTTCATCTACAGCCACAGTTTAAGTGTGTAATTACTCAAGAGTTTATTTTTAAAATAAGCAATTACTGCTTCTTTGAAAACCATAAGCTGCTGCAGAAACGTAGATGATACTGTTATTCTGGCTATAATTATTACAGGGGTTGAGATTTCTGTGTAGAATCAGACTTGAGTCTGTGATATCCAAAAGGTTAGTGGAGCCTTGATAACATGCCAAGCCATTAGCTGGAATTGCAAAAAGTGTGAATCGATATTCAAATACCATTTCTTGAGTACTTCTTTTTTTTTTTTCTGAGATGGAGTTTCACTCTGTTGCCCAGGCTAGAGTGCAGTAGTGCAATTCTGGTTCACTGCAACATCCACCTGCCGGGTTCAAGTGATCCTCCCATCTCAGCCTCCCTGGTATGTGGCACTATAGGCTCATCCCCATGCCTGGCTAAATTTGTTAAATTTTTAGTAGAGACAGGCTTTCACCATGTTGGCTAGGCTGGTCTGGAACTCCTGGGCTCAAAGTAGTCCACCCATCTCAGGCTCCCAAAATGCCGAGATTACAGGTGTGAGCCACTGCACCCAGCCTTGGGCAGCTCATCTGTGGCAGGACTGTATTGATGTTCATCTTTAAGGAAAGTTACCAGATTAACCAAAAACAAAACAAAACAAAAATATGGAGCAAAACAAGCAAACCAACCAAAAACACAAGAGGACACCTAGTAATTTGAATTTCAGATTAACAATGTATCTTTTTTGGTATAAGTATGTCTCAAATATTGTATGGACATACTGAAAACTTATTTGCTGTTTACCTGAGACTCATATTAAATTGGGCATCTTGTATGCTGCCTGGCAATCCTATTTAAAAGATAAAAAGCCTGAATCCCTGAGCTTGAGATGCTTCCTGTAGCGGGGAGGTCAGTATGTCAGTGCTGCTGGTCAGAGCTGCATGGAGTGGAGCAACACACTTTTTGAGCACAGCGGAAGGTGCCAGCTAACACACTCAGCCCATCCTCTTTCTTTCTCTCACTAGAAACGTGTCCACAGGCTGCTCAAAAATATTTAGCTGGTGCTGAGATTCTTCAATTCTACCTAAGACTGATTTCCTCTCACCCAAATCTACTCTTACCAAGATAAGTTTCTCAAAAAATGGCACAGAATTGGAAGTGAATAAATCAGTTTAATCTGAATAAGATTATGGGAATTCTTCTTCCCTGGGTGTGTGAAACTGGGAAGCTTCTGAAATCATATGATACTCGATTCTGATCTTAACCAACATGTAGCAAAAACTCTTAACTGATTTGGAACTTGTATCTAGTCATGTGTCTTGCTTCTTACCTTTCAGAAATGATGGTACCAGTGTAACTGCATGTCTATATTTTCTACTGAAAACACCCACAAGCAGTAGCAGATTCCTTATCCAAATGCTGAACTTCTGTCTTGTACTCATGATTGACAGATGGTTGCCTCTCAGCCAGAGAGGTGGAAGTAGCATGGAACTGGAGTTAGACTCTCTAAAGTCTATCCCTTATCTCTGCCTAATTTACTACCTGACTTGGTTCTTAGTGTGCATTGGCAGTCTGGTTGGTTCTTCTGCTAGTGTCACTTGGGATCATTCATGTGGTGGTGTCAACTGATGACTCAGCTGAAGCTGGAGGTTCCAGGATGGGCTTGCTCATGTCTGGCTTTTGGTCGCCAGCTAAGGTACCACGTGTTTTCTCCACATGACCTCCCATCCTCCAATAGGTTAGAGGGGTCATCTTCATAGCAGAGTGGTTTGATTTCAAACAAAAGCTGCAAAACCTCTTTAATGCCTAGGCTTAGAACTGGCAGAATGTACATCTATTACACCCTGTTGGCTTAGGGCCAGCCAAGATTCAATGATGCATTTAGGGAGATGTCTTCCATTCAAGGTCATTTTGTAACAATCTAGAGATACCTAAATTTGGGACATAGGATGCTTAAATAACTTGCCTTAGATCATATTATTTTAACTAGTAGAAAAACATTTTAAATACATATAGGTCTTTCATTATTACTTCAAGCCAAAGGATATTTCAATAACGTTGCAATTTATCCCACATAACTTCCTAGAAGGACAACAATTATTTAGGTGTATAAGTCCTTGTATCTTTGTTTTTAAAATCACCTGACAATTACTCTGAATTCCCGTTCATTTAAGTGATTCTAACTAATACCTAATGACCTACACTTTGGTTTAAATGCCAAAAAAAGATAGAAAAACATGGATTTACACTTATATCTTTATTTTTGCCTTTATAGAAATAAAGGATGAGTTCAATGATACAAAATCAATTGCATCAATTAATTCCATCTAGAACAAGGTCAAGGGGAGGGGAGGAAGAATGGTAGACAATCTATCTTTGATTCATAAAAAAAGGCCAAGAAAAGCTAATCTATAACTGTAGCTAATTCTGAGAAATGCATTATAAAAATGTTCTTAGCTAGTCTTTCATGGGTTTAGGTGTGTATTTTGAGACTGGAATGCATTATTGGAAATGACTTCTCCAAGAAAACAAAGATTTCATATCCTAGTAAATTAAGTTTTGGACAAGTATGTCTGATCAGACAGATGCAATATCATATTTTCAAATGTTAGGAAAAATAATGGGATATTTAATGCAAATGAAAAGTACTGTTCAGACATGTAATGTAAACCAAAAGGACTGTTCATTGACAAGGTTGACTAGGAATTCTACTTTGAGATACAAATCCAACCTAGAAAATTTAATTTAAAACACTTTATTAAGTGCTCCAAAGTTGACCTAACTTTTCTTTATCAAGTGTTAAAAAAGGAAAACTAGTGTCATTTTGATTAGTCATTGATTATTTATAAATTGCTTCCTTTTTCCAAATGGTATTGCATTTTGTGTGTGTGTGATTTTATTTAGATTTGTATACAAGGGGGCAAATCAAAGAAAAAGTTACATCGAAATGGGTTTCAAAGGAACAAGAAAAAGTAGAAAACTTCTAGGGCTATGTGGAATTTTCAAAATTTGTGAGATGTCAAAGTTTGCAATTTGAGGCAAAGATAAAATAGTGTTGTTACTCATTTCTTGGAGATAAGAAATTTTCTGCTCTTTGGAATTGAAGGAGACAGAAGCATAAAAAAACCTTCAAAAAAAAATCGCCAAATCCAGGAGTTTTTTTTTTTTTTTTTTTTTTTGAAAAAAATTAATAAAATAGACAGACTGCTAGATAGACTAAAGAAGAAAAGAGAGAAGAATCAAATAGACACAATCAGAAATGATTAGGAAATATCACCACTGACCCTATAGAAATACAAACAACCATAAGAGACTACTACATACAGCTCTATGCACATAAACTAGAAAATCTAGAAGAAATGGATAAATTCCTGGACACACATAACCTCTCAAGACTGAACCAGGAAGAAATTGAATCCCTAAATAGACAAATAATGAGTTCTGAAATTGAGGCAGCAATAGCCTATCAAAAACAACAACAACAGCAAAAAAGCTGAGGACCAGAAGAATTTACCGCAGAATTCTAACAGAGCTGCAAAGAGGAACTGGTACAATTTCTATTGAAACTATTCCAACAACTGAAAGGAGGGACTCCTTCCTAATTCATTTATGAGGTCAGGCTCATCCTGATACCAAAACCTGGCAGAAATACAACAAAAAAGAAAACTTCAGACCACTATCCCTGATAAACATCGATGCAAAAATCCTCAATAAAATACTGGCAAACCGAATGCAGCAGCACATCAAAATGCTTATCCACCATAATCAAGTTGGCTTCATCCCCGGGATGCAAGGTTGATTCAACATATGCAAATCAATAAATGTAATTCATCACATAAATAGATCTAAAGACAGAAACCATATAATTATCTTGATAGATGCAGAAAAGGTCTTTGATAAAATGCAACATCCCTTCATGTTAAAAACTCTCAACAAACCAGGTATTGAAGAAACACACCTCAAAATAGTAGAGCCATATATGACAGATCCACAGCAAATATCATATTGAATGGGCAAAAGCTGGAAGCATTCCCTTTGAAAACCAGCACAAGACAGGGATGCCCCTTCTCACCACTCCTATTCAACATAGTATTGGAAGTTCTGGCCAGGACAACCAGGCAGGAGAAAGAAGTAAAGGGTATTCAAATAGGAAGAGAGGGAGTCAAATTATCTTTGTTTGCAGACGACATGATACTACATGTAGAAAACCTCATTGTCTCAGTCCCAAAGCTTCTTTAGCTGATAAGCAACTTGAGCAAAATCACAGGATACAAAATCAATGTGCAACAATCACTAGAATTACTATACACAAACAACAGGCATGTAGAGAACCAAATCATGAATGAACTCCCATTCACAATCGCTACAAAGAGAGTAAAATACCTAGGAATACAGCTAACAAGGGAAGTGAATAACCTCTTCAAGGAGAATTACAAACCACTGTTCAAAGAAATCAGAGAGGTCACAAACAAATGAAAAAGCATTCCATGCTCATGGAAAGGAAGAATCAGTCTCACCAAAATGGCCATACTGCCCAAAGTAATTTATAGATTTAATGCTATTCCTGTAAAACTACCATTGACATTCTTCACAGAAGTAGAAGAAACTATTTTAAAATTCATATAGAACCAAAAAAGAGCCCGAATAGCCAAGGAAATCCTAAGCAAAAAGAATAAAGCTGGAGGCATCACCCTACCTGACTTCAAACTATACTACAGTGCTACAATAACCAAAACAGCATGGTACTGGTATAAAAATAGACACAGAGACCAGTAGAACAGAATAGAGAACCCAGAAATAAGACTACACACCTACAACCATCTGATCTTTGATAAACCTGACAAAAACAAGCAATGACGAAAGACTTCCCTATCTAATAAATGGCACTGGAAGAACTGGCTAGCCATATACAGAAAATTGATACTGGGCACCACATACAAAAATCAACTCAAAATGGATTAAACACTTAAATGTAAAACCCAAAACAATAAAAACCCTAGAAGAAAATCTAGGCAATACCATTCAGGACATAGGCATGGGCAAAGATTTCATGACGGAAACACCAAAAGCAATGTCAATCAAAGCAAAAATGGACTAATTGGAATCTAATTAAATTAAAAAGCTTCTGTACAGCAAAAGAAACTATCATCAGAGACAACAGACAGTCTATGAAACGGGAGAAAATTTTCACAATTTATCCATCTGACAATGGTCTAATATCTAACATCTGTAAGGAACTTAAACAAATTTACAAACAACAACAACAACAACAACAAAGGCCCAACCCCATTAAAAGGCAAACGGCATGAACAGATGCTCCTCAAAAGAAGACATACATGCAGCCAACAAAAATGTGAAAGAAAGCTCAACATCACTGATCATTAGAGAAATGTAAATTAAAATCACAATGAGATACCATTTCTTGACGCCAGTTAGATGTCGATTATTAAAAAGTCAAAAAACAACAGATGCTGGTGAGGTTGTGGAGAAAAAGGAACACTTTCACACTGTTGGTAGAAGTGTAAATTAGTTCAATCATTATGGAAGACAAATGAATGCAAAAACAGAAAACCAAGCACCGCATATTCTCACTTAAGTGGGAGCTGAACAATGAGGACACATGGACCCTGGGAGGGAACAACCTACACTGTGGCCTGTTGTAGGGGACAGTGGAAGAAAGATTATCAGAAAGAATAGCTAATGGGACCACTATTTCTTCGGTCTCCAGAGCCTTCTTTCTCCTGTGCAAAATGGCAGCTCTTAAGGAAAAACCCATTGCACCAGTTGCATAAGAAGGGGCAACAGACCCAAACAATAAGATTACTGTAGTGGGTGTTGGACAAGTTGGTATGGCGTGTGCTATCAGCATTCTGGGAAAGTCTCTGGCTGATGAACTTGCTCTTGTGTATGTTTTGGAAGATAAAGGAGAAATGATGGATCTGCAGCATGGGAGCTTATTTCTTTAGACACCCAAAATTGTGGCAGATAAAGATTATTCCGTGACCGCCAATTCTAAGATTGTAGTGGTAACTGCAGGAGTCCATCAGCAAGGGGGGGAGAGTCGTCTCAATCTGGTGCAGAGAAATGCTAATGTCTTCAAATTCATTATTCCTCAGATTGTCAGGTACAGTCCTGATTGCACCGTAATTGTGGTTTCCAACCCAGTGGACATTCTTACATATGTTGCCTGGAAACTGAGTGGATTACCCAAACACCGTGTGATTGGAAGTGGATGTAATCTGGATCCTGCGAGATTTTGCTACCTTATGGCTGAAAAACTTGGCATTCATCCCAGCAGCTGCCATGGATGGATTTGGGGGGAACATGGTGACTCCAGTGTGGCTGTGTGGAGTGGCGTGAATGTGGCAGGTGTTTCTCTTCAGGAAGTGAATCCAGAAATGGGAACTGACAATGATAGTGAAAATTGGAAGGAAGTACATAAGATGGTGATTGAAAGTACATATGAAGTCATCAAGCTAAAAGGATATACCAACTGGGCTGCTGGATCAAGTGTGGCTGATCTTACTGAATCCATGTTGAAAATCTATCCAGGATTCATCCCGTGTCAACAATGGTAAACGGGATGTATGGCACTGAGAATGAAGTCTTCCTGAGTCTTCCATGTATCCTCAGGGCCCGGGGATTAACCAGCGTTATCAACCAGAAGCTCAAGGATGATGAGGTTTCTCAGCTCAAGAAAAGTGCAGACACCCTATGGGATATCCAGAAGGACCTAAAGACCTGTGACTATTGAGTCCTAGGCTGTAGAAGTTTAAAAACTACAATGTGATTAACTCTGAGCCTTTAGTTTTCATCCATGTACATGAATCGCAGTTTGCTCTGATCTTCTTCAATATGTGAATTTGGGCTCACAGAATCAAAGCCTATGCTTGGTTTAATGCTTGCAATATGAGTTCTTGAACAAATAAAATTAACTATTGCAGTGTGCTTCTGAAAAAAAAAGAATAGCTAATGGATGCTGGGCTTAAGACCTAGGTGATGATTGATCTGTGCGGCAAATCACCATGGCACATGTTTACCTGTATAACAAACCTGCACATCCTGCACATGTACCCAGAAACTTAAAATGAAAGTTGATGAAAAATAAAGTGCAATAAAATAAAATATTTTAAAGACACACACACACACACACACACACACACACACAGAAAAAGAACAGTTTCTGCTCTTAGGTAAATTATAGGAAAATTCAAGGGCTATGTGCTCCCACTCCAGTATAATTATTTGACAGATTTAAACTTGTCATTAACTTTCCGTTAACTCAGTTTCTATTCTGTATAACGGGCATAATTACGTGAGGTTGGCTTAGGGATAAAATAGAGTATATTTGCCCTTTCACAGATTTAAAATAGCCGTAAGGGACTAGCGAGAAAGACTACAGGCCTCCTCAGGGAATGGCTCTGGCCTTACTGTGCGCCAGGCTGCACTGGACAGGTGGGTGTGCGTGAGGGTCACAGGGAGAGACAGTGGTGCTGGTGCTTCTGAGATGAAGAAGGAGGCACCATGAATAGAGGGAGGTGACTGGGGCCATGTGTTCCCTCTCCTGTCTGTGATTCTGCTCCTTTATGGAAAAGCCCAGAAACTTCTAGTCTATGACATAGCTTATCACTGAGGCAGAGATGCTTTCTCATAATAGTGACAAGATGAACTGACCCTCAGTTTTTTTCTGGGAAGCCTTGATTCTGTCTTTCTGTACTATTACAGAAAACTTGGTCAAATTTGCAAATACCTACACGCAATGAAAGAATCATGCTCACAGATTTTGAAGCAAACTGGTATGGGTGCTTAAACACCTTAAATAATACCATGAAAACAGGCCGGGCACGGTGGCTCACGTCTGTAATCCCAGCATTTTGGGAGGCTGAGGCAGGTGGATCACCTGAGGTCAGGAGTTCAAGACCAGCCTGACCGACATGGAGAAACCCTGTCCCTGTCTCTACTAAAAATACAAAACATTAGCTGGGCGTGGTGGTGCATGCATGCCTGTAATCCCAGCTACATGGGATGCTGAGGCAGGAGAATCACCTGAACCTGGGAGACGGAGGTTGTGATGAGCCGAGATTGTGCCATTGCGCTCCATCCTAGGCAACAAGAGCAAAACTGCCTCAAAAAAAAAAAAAAAGAAAAAGAATATAACGAAAACACTAGATATGTTTAATCTAGACATTATTTATTCATTTAATAAGTATTTATCAAAAACAATTGTGTTTTGAGTACCGTACTTGACATTGGAGATTCAGTTATGATCAAGATAAGACATGGTCTCTATGCTCAGGGAGCGTGTATGTGAGACGCTGCTAGCTTCAAAAGAAGAAATCTAATCATTGTCAACATCAGTTGAATGAAAACCATTATGAGGATCCAGAGAACAACAGTCTTCACATGATATGATTCTGAAGTACATAATAATAAATGTAGCAGTCTACATAGAGACTATCTTATTTTACGTAACAGGCACATGTACGATAGTTTACTACAGGGCCAGGTTTAGGAATAAAACAGAAAAGCAGCTGTATTTATTTGCATATATTTGCATGAACACTATACATTTTTCACAGGAAATTAGAATTTGTAAAAGTTATCTCAAAAATGCAAGTTTTGAAGTCTTCTTCTCTCAATGCCTTTTTATAATCCTATTCAGTTTCCCAAATACCCAAACCAGAGGTTTGGAATGCATATTTAAAAGCTTTTCTTCACTAACCATATTAAAAAGATACAACATTTGCCTTTTTAAATGTAATAGATATGCAATCTTACTGAAATCTGAGCCCAGAAACAGTGATAACCAGAGTAATTATAGTGTCTAGTGCTGGGGAATGATAAAGGATGAAATAGTGAGTTCCACATGCCACCCTTCTAAATTGGAGTCAAAGATGTGGTTCACTTGTAAGCCTCTTCATGTCTAGACAGAATAACAACATTTTGGTGCATTTTTAACTAGTTCGGTCTTTCATTGGAGTTTCAGCTCTGTTGTTATTTTCTAATCATTGTTGTTATAATAGTTATTAACAGCAATAATAATACCAGGTATCGTATGTTATTTCCTTTAATAGTCAGTTTCTTAACTGTCTTTGTCATTTTACTTAATTAACAGGAAAAAGAATGCTATGAGGTGAGCAATGTAATTGTATTCATTTTCAGATGAGAAACTGCACTTTACAGAAGTGATCCAAACAAACATACAGACTTAATAAACAGATTAGCCAGTATTCAAACTAGACCAGTCTGATTCCAAACCTCAAAATGTTTATCTCTACCTTATTAAGAAAAACAGTAAGACAGAAATCAAAATAGAACAAACATATGGTTTGTTCTATTGAAGTACAAATGACTTGGGTTTGTCTTGAGAAAAACAAGCCCAAGTCATTTAGATAGGAAGAGAGATGGGATTTCATATAGATGTGAAGTGCTTATGTAAAAATTATTATATATTCTTTATATAAACGATATGCAGGAAGAAACATAAACATTAAGATAGATTGTTTTATTCTTACTCTTTATTGAAAGTAGTGATTTAGGCTGGGTAAGGCGTCTCACGCCTATAACCCCAGTACTTTGGAGGCCGAGGTGGGCGTATCACTTGAGGTTGGGAGTTCTAGACCAGCCTGATCAGTATAGCGAAACCCTGTCTCTACTAAAAATACAAAAATTAGCTGGGCTGTGGTGGTATACACTTGTAGTCCTAGCTACTCAGGAGGCTGAGGTGGGAGAATCGCTTGAACCTGGGAGGCAGAGGATGCAGTGAGCTCAGATCATACCACTGAACTCCAGCCTGGGCAACAGAGGGAGACCCTGTCTCAAGAAGTAAAAAGAAAAGAAAAGAAAGAAAGTAGTGGTTTAGAATAAAAAACAAAATCAAAGTTATCAGCCAATTTGTGAGTCTAGCACTGTCTAATACCAAAACCAGACAAAGATACTACAAGAAAAGAAAATTACAGGCCAGTAACCCTGTGAACACAGATACAAAACTCTTCAACAAAATATGAGCAAACAAAGTTCAACAGCATATTAATAGGATCATACACCATGAACAAGTGGGATTTATCCATAACTAAGATGCAAGGATGGTTCAACATATGCAAATCAATATATGTGATACATTATATTAACAGAATAAAGATAAACCCCATATGATCATCTCAATAGATGAAGAAAAGCCATTTGTCAAAATTCAACATCCTTTCACAATAAACTCTCAACATTTTAGGCACAGAAAGAATGTACCTCAACATAATAAAGGTGATATGTGACAAATTCACAGCTAACATTATACGTAAGGTGAAAAACTGAAAATTTTTTTCTCTAAGATCAGGAACAAGAAAAAGATGCCCCTTCTATGCAACATAGTATTAAAAGTCCCAGTTAGAGGAATTAGGCAAATAAAATGAATAAAAGGTATCCAGACTGGAAAGGAAGAAGTAAAATGGTCTCTGTAGCTATCGTAATCATATATAAAAAGTCCTAAAGACCCATCAAAAATATTTGAGAAATACATTCAATAAAGTTGTAGAATACAAAGTCAATATACAAAAGTTAGTAGTGTTTATATATACTATCTCCAGAAGTCAGATAGTTCATTGTTAGTATATATAAAGTGTTTATGTTTATAAATTTGGTTAGTATAGTGTTTATATATGTTGAAGTATATATAAAGTGTTTATATATGCTAGCAATGAACTGTCTGACTTCTTCAATGAAGAGGTTTATATAAACTAACATACATACAGTAAACAATCAAAACTATGCAACTTTACAACAGCAATTTAAAGTTACCTAGCAACAAAGTTAACTGAAGAGGTAAAAGATCTGTTTGTACACTGAAAACTATAAAAGACTGATAAAAGAAATAGAAAAATATGCAACTAAATGGAGAGATATCTCATGTTCATGGAATGGAAGAATTAATATTGGTAAAATATTCATACTACCCAAAGTGGGCTATAGATTCAATGCAATCCCTACAAAAATTTCAATGACAGTTTTCCCATAAGTAGAAGAAAAAGATCCTAAAATTCATGTGGAATTATAAAAGACCTAATTAGCCAAAGCAATCTTGAGCAATACAAACAAAGCTGAAGGCACCACACTACCTAATGTCAAAACTATTACAAAGTTACAGTAATTGAAACAGCATGCTACCATCATAAAAACAGTCACATAAACTAATGGAATAGAATAGAAAGCTCAGAAATAAATGCATACATTTACAGTCAACTACTGTTTGACAAAAATACCAAGAATACACAATGGAGAAAGGATAGTGTCTTTAATAAGTGGTATTGGGAAAACTAGATGTCTACATGCAGAAGAATGAAATTGGATCTTTTCTCACATCATAGGAAAAATCAAGTTAAAATGGATTACACATAAAACCTGAAACTGTAAAACTGCTAGAAGAAAACAGGAAAAAAGCTTTTTGACATTGATCTAGGCAATGATTTTTTGGATATGACTCCAAAAGCACAGGTAACAAAAGCAAATATATACAATTTGGATTGTGTCAAACTGAAAACCTACAGGAGAAAAGGAAATTATTTCACACTGTTGATGGGAAGGTAAATTAGTATAATCACTATAGAAAATAGCAGGATGTTTCGCAAAAAATTACAAGTAGAACCATCATAAGATCCAGTAATCTTACCACTGGATATCTATCCAAAGAAAATGAAATCAGTATGTCAAAGAGATATATGCATTTTCATGTTTATTGTAGCATTATTTACAATAGGCCAGATATGGGAGCAACCTAAGAGTCCATCACAGATGAACAAATAAAGAAAAGGTGGTACGTAAATGCAATGGACTATTATTTAGCTTTAAAAATTAGAAAATCTTGTCATTTGCAATAACCTGGATGAACCTAGAGGAGGACATTAGGGTAAGTAACATAAGCCAAGCACAAGAATCCAAATACCACTTGATCCCACCTATATGTGGAATCTGAAAATGTTGAACTCATAGAAGTAGAGAGTGGAACAGTGGTTACCAGAAGCTAAAAATGGAGGTTTGGGGAGATGTTGAGCAAAGGATACAACATTTCAGTGAGATAGGATAAATAAGTTGAAGAGCACTAATGTACAACATGGTGACGGCTAATTCTAGAACAACACCGGTTTGAATTCTGTGGGTCCATTTATATACAGCTATTTTCAATAAATACAGTCAGCCCTTTGTATCTGAGGGTTCTGCATCTGCAACTAAACACAGATTGAAAATATGGTGTTGGTGGGATGCAAAACCTGGGAACACTGAAGGCTGACTTTTCCTATATGTGGGTTCCAGAGGGCTGACTGTGGAACCTGAGTATTTCTGGATTTTGATATAAGCAGAGCCTCTGGAACAAAATCCCCCAACTACACCAAAGGGTGACTATACTGTATTCTTGAAAATTGTTAAGAGCAGACTTTGTGTTCTCATCACACACATAAAAATAAGTGTGTGAGGTAACGCATATGTTAATTATCTTCATTTAGCTATTTCACAATGGATGCATATTTTAAAACAATGTTATACATGATAAATAAATATATTTATTTCTTAATTAAAATAAATAATGTTAAAAATAAAAGCTTCTGATAGCAAAGGAAATGATCAAGAATGAAGAAACAACCTATGATATTAAAAATATTTGCAAAGCATACATAAGAGTTACTATCCAAAATGTATAAGGAACTCAGACAACCAAATAGCCAGAAAACAAGTAATCCAATTAAAAAATTGGCAAAAGACCTACATATGCAAATCTCAAAAGAAGACGTAAATGGCCAAAAGATACATGAAAAAAATGCTTAACATCATTGGTAACAGGGAAACGCAAAGTAACCCCACAATGAGATATCACCCCATACCTGTTCAGATAGATATTATGAAAAGATGAAAGGTAACAAATGTTGGGGAGGATGTAGGAAAGAGAAGCTTTCTATACTGTTGGTGGGAATGCAAATTAGCACAGTCATTATAGAAAACAGTATGAAGGTTTCTCAGAAGTTAAAAATAGAACTACCGTACGATCCAGCAATTCCAATACTGGGTATAAATTCCAAGGGGAACAAAATCAGTAAGTCAGAGAGATACCTGGAATCCCATGTCATTACAACACTATTCACAACAGCCAAGATATGGAATCAAACTAAGTGCCCATCAACAGATGAACTGATTTTTTAAAGTGTGGTATATATACACAATGGAATACTATTTAGAGTTTAAAAAAAAAGGAAATTCTGTCATTTGAGATAACATGAATGAGCATTATGCTAAGTGAAATAAAATAAACACGGAAAGACAAATACTGCATGATCTCATGTCTATATGTAATCTAAAGAAGCTGAACCATAGAAGTAGAGGGTGGAATGGCGGTCACCAGGATGTTGGGGAGGAGAATGGGGAGGCAGATTTTGGCTGAAGGGTACCACGTTTTAGTTAGAATGAATGAGTTCTAGAGATCTATTGTATAGCACATCCACTACAGTTAATCCTGAAGTACTGTATACTTGGAAAAAAACACTTTGTACATTTCCTAAAAAAAAAAAAAAAAAAAAAAAAAATCAGCCAAGAAGTGCTGGATAGGTAGATATGTCTAGAATACGAAATTAGCCTGCTAGCTCCAGTCATGTTGTTGTTCAGTACTATAAAAAAGCAAACCTACTGCTTGAGCTGAGATTGGTACCAAGAGAACTACTTCTCAAAATAAAAGAACCATTAAAACTACACATTACAGAAAATAGAATTATAGTAAACATTGCAAACCCTGGATTATTCAATTACAACTTGATTTTTAGCCCTTTAAGTCATTTTGCTTTGAAAGAATATGACAATTTTCATAATTTAGGAACTAGCTGGTTTGCAACTATGTTCAGACTTACCAAAAATATGTTGTTGCTCAGGCCCTTTAAAAATGTAAGGAAATCATCAGTCTGAGAAGAGGTATGACTGTCCTTACAAAAAATTGCATCTATGTCCTCCAGAGTTTCAAAATCTGTAATTATCTTCTCCAACAACTCAGAAATTTGGCTCCAACTTCCTCTATAATTTGACTTCCATTTACACACCTCATCTTCTTTCCCTTCAACTAGTCTAGCATACGACAGGGAGTCAATATACAAATCCAATTCCTGCCTCACATCACTGCTTATGTTATAACACACAACGATTGTGTAGATATACATCTTTTTTTAAACCTACTAAAAATTCAGTTTTTACCTAGGAAAGATTGTAACTGTTTCACAAGACATATTTTGTAGAGTTCTATTACACTTATAATCTATACATCTACCATCATTACCACACCTCTATCATAGTGTGTGTGTGTGTGTGTGTGTGTGCGTGTGTGTGTGTGTGTGTGTGTTTTGGAGAATTGTTTGGTAATACAAAAGTAAAAATGCACAGTCCTTTACACCTACAACATCAGTATGTATTTTATATGTATGTACTGTATACACTTATAGTACTTAAATATACTTATATAAACTTTAAAAACTTGAAAGCTTGGAAAAAACCTCAATAGGAGACCAGATAAATTTTACTTCCGTACTTAGTGGTAGTCTGATGAAATTCAAAAATATGAATAACTGATTTTTATCATTTATTATGCACTTAATATATTAAATTTTTGTTTCGTTCTTCTCTTATTTAATCCCTGCAAAATTTTATGTACAGTAAATGCTGTTATTATCCCCATTTTACAGAAAAATGTAGCTGCATGCTTCTAACTACATACATGGATTATGAAAGGGCACAGGAGACATTGACGCTGGCTGCCCACGGAGAGTGCACTCGAATGACAGACACGGTTTTCATTATGTGCTCTTCTGGACTGTTTAAAATCTTACTTATGCAAGTTAAATGCCTGATAGTAACAGAGAGGACGACTGCTGGTCGTTCCCTTTAGCTGGATGTGAAGTCGCATAGGAAGAAGCAGTGATCTACCAAGTCGTTCTGATATATTTGGTAGATCTGCTGCTGAAGCGCTTATTTTCATTGGGGACAAAATAAAAACACAAGTGCAGTTTTCATAAATATTAATTCTTAGAAAAAGTAAGCTGTACTGTTTTATTTGGCGACACAACATTTTACTTATTTCATTTTGCAGTATTGTAGAACAATGCAATGTCTTTTAACTAGCTGTAAGTGAACTCCCGAGAATTTCATTCCAAGTAGACACTTTTTTAAAGATCTCTCTCTCTTTCTTCTTCTTTTTTTTGAGATGGAATCTTGCTCTGTCGCCCAGGCTGGACTGTAACGCGGCGATCTTGGCTGACTACAACCTCTGCCTTCCCGGTTCAAACGATTCTCCCGCCTCAGCCTCGGTAGTAGCTGGGATTACAAATATGTGCTACCTTGCTCAGCTAATTTTTGTATTTTTAGTAGAGACAGGGTTTCACCATGTTGGCCAGGCTGGTCTTGAACTCCTGACCTCAGGTAATCCAGCGGCCTTGGCCACCCAAAGTGCTGGGATTATAGGCGCGAGCTGCTACACCCAGCCAAGATCTTTTAAAGTGGTTCTGCTATTGTTCCGACTTTTTTATTTAAGAATTCGCAAAACACTATGAAATATACTTAATGTATTTGACCTTTAAAAAACGTATGTTGTTTAAGAAAAAAGTATTAATGAAACTTGTTACAAACAGCAAGGGAGACTCTGTTCAAGAGGGTACTTTTTTCATAGATCTAGGACCACTGCAATGGGGCCTTACAGTGGGAAAGAGAGATTGGGCTCAGCTCTGAAAAAAATTAGAGAAGTGAGAATTTATAAACAATGAGCAGGGGAGGAAGCTCGGTGGATGAAAGATTACTAAGAGGAAGCATTAGCAGTAAGGGGGCTCTGCGGCCACACTGACCTGCCAGGATTCTTGCTGGAGGCAGGCCAGGGCGATCGGACATCTTCTGGGGGACGGTAGAGGACGAGGACCCCGATCAGGTATCCAGGGTGAGCAGACAAGGAGAACGACTAAATTGACTTAGCAAGGCTCTTGCTAAACTTGGACACTGTAGAGACAAGTAAGGAAGTCTAAAAGTTAAGAAATCGTTGAAGAGAGTAAAGTTTGGTCAAAGAGAGGCTCTGTCAATAGTTCCTGATGTTTTAAATTAAAACCCAACGCAGTTACTTGTATCATTCATGGTCATTCGAAAAATCAAAGCTGATGTAAAGTATTGAATTGGAATTAACAGAAATATAAAATGTGAGGGAATTTATTTAGAACAGAACACTATATATATATTTTTGTGTGTGTGTGACAGAGTTTTGCTCTTCTTGCCCAGGCTGGGATACAATGGCGCAACCTCCCCCTCCCGGGTTCAAGCGATTCTCCTGCCTCAGCCTCCCGAGTAGCTGGGATGACAGGCGCCCGCCACCACACCCAGCTAATTTTTGTATTTTTAGTAGAGACGGGGTTTCATTATTTTGGCCGGGCTGGTCTCGAACTGATGACCTCGTGATCCGCCCGCCTCGGCCTCCCACAGTGCTGCGCTTACCGGCGCCTGGCCTACGGAACACTGTTTTTAAAGCGTTAGAAGACATGAAAGAGCCGCCGGGGAAGACGAGATCCCTCGCTGCTGGAAGCCGCCTTTGTCCCGAGGTTGCAGGTTCGAGGGAGCAGCTCAAGAGTCGGAGGCGCCAGGCCTGAGGCAGAGCTCTGGGGCCTCTGACCTGCGGCCAGGGGTGGGACCGCCGGAGAGAGAACGAGGCTCAGGGCAGCGCGCACTCTCCGCCGGTGCCTCTCATTGGCTGAAACCAGCCAGGAGTCGGTTCACAAGGGATCCTGGGAAGTGTAGTTTGCAGAGTTCAGGTCCCGGCGGGCTTCCCACACCGAGCAGGGCATGTGAATGAACAGCCCCATACTGAAAACCTACCTCGGTGTACAAGAGCACCTTGCACTTCTTTTTTCTTGAAGTACCACCCGACAGGTGCAGACACTTTTAACTGTTTCACCTGTTTCTGCTGTAGTTTTATCCCGATTTCTAAATACAAAACCTATATTGCAATTTGTTGGTTTTGCATGTTGAAATAATACATGTTGATTTTCTATGATGATGGATGTAGATTTAGTTCTTATTTGCCCTTCCCTCGTTCTAGCAACAGAAGTATCACAATAGAATCATATCATTTTTAATGTAGATTAGCATGCTGTGTTTATATCACTACGTGATAAAAATATTGTTCACTGCTGGCCCAGCTACCAGGCGATGTTTACTCTTTCTACATTGGGTAGATATTTGTTTTGAAGAAGATGCACCTGTTCTTTCACTTGTATAATTTATTCTCACATCCTTAATTCTTTTCTTACTCTTCTTAATTCTTCTTGGCTATGATCCTAAATATCAACTATTTTTCTGAGTCTCTCTCTTTCTTTTCATTAGAAAAAACTCTTTTGGGAGCCTCTTTCCGCTTGCTGTGATCTGGACTGGCTGCTCTCCGCTTTAGCTGTGTGCTGTCATCTGTGCCTTTGTGTTCCTAATTTCCTAACTAGGATATACCATATTCTAGAACTGACTTCTGTTTTCTTAGATTCTGTTTCCTGTGCCATAGCTCATAGGAACTGTTAAAGGCAGTATGTATTAAAAGCAGTGCACCTGTAGAATAAAGTATTTTAAAAAATTCAAAGTTGAAAATTATTTTTTCTTTAAAATTTGTCAGGACTTTTTATTCTTCTTTTAGCCAAAAAAAAAAAAAAAAAAAAAAAAAAAAAAAAAAAAAAGAGGCTTGTGTTGATCCATCAGCACTATTCACATTCTCATTCTTGTGTAGGTGATTTATAGTTTTTACGGAAAATTTTAGACTCTTCTCTTTAGTGCTGATCCTTTCAAATTTTATATGCCTTAAATGAGCCATTTTCATTTTTCATCCTGGCCATTAAAAAGGATTTTGAAGACTCAAGTTTTTTAGTGTGGGGAAATTTTCCTGTATTAGTGCTTTTATAACTTTTTCTCCAGAGCTTTTCTCTCCCCACTCTCATGCTATTTTTTCTAGACAGTCAATTTCTTGCAATGATTCTCCACGTCTTATATTTTTCCTTGTTATTGTCTATGCTTTTGCCTTTTTTTTAACCTAAACTTTTCCTCTGGTTTTTGTATTGGAATTTTTATTGTGACTATCATAATTTTTTTCTGATTTTCAAAGACTGTTTTTATTGTTGTAGTTGTCACTGTTTTCTAATTGTTCATTTTTTCCTGGCAATCCTGTTGTTACAATACAGTTTGTTTTTATTTCTCTGAGAATTTATACTCATTTTTCAGTTTTCTTCTGCTTCCTGAATTCTCTCTCTGTCCCCACATTTTTCTTTATTATTGACTCGCTCTTTCATCGTGGGGTATTTTCTCACATATCTGCTGGTCCTTGGACACTAAGATGCTACTTGGAAACTGGGTTGTTTTCTGGAACTCACTCCAGGGAATTCAGGAGGGAGCTGGCCCTTCTCTTTATATAACCCCTACTGCCAGTATCCGCAGGTCTTTTCTCTGAAGACATCTTTTGATGTCTCCTGAGAAAAAGAATTTGAAACTTTGCCTGGAAAGTAAACGTACTCTGAAATTGGGATATTCTCCAGGTTGGCAAATCCTTATCTTTGGGAAGTAGATTTGTCTTTTGACAATACCCAGAGGTTATTTAATCAAATTTGATAAATTGAATATATAGTAATTAAACAAAAAGTATGGCTTAACTATAAAATAATGGAACTGATTGCCTTGCATAGCTGAAACCCAGCTTTCTGTATCTGCTCAGGGGCGGTGGGTTGGAAATGTGTAAACTGTACGACTGTCTGCCATCTTCTTCTGCAGCTAGAAGTCACTAGTGGAGACAGGAAGCCAGCAGGTGGAGAGAGGGGAAGCACTCCGGGTCAATACTGCCATGGCAGCATTCGGTTTAGTAGATGGCATAACTTTTCTTCCACACCCCCAAAGCCATTACCATCTCCACCTTGGAGATAACAAGCACCAGTGAGGTAGCACCACCCCTCAGAAATCTCAATCCCTGCTCTCAGAGAAGACCCCACTTCTCAGAGGTCTGGGTCATGGCTCTGCTGGGCCTAGTTTCCGAGGCTGCAGGTGGTGAAAAGCTCATTCTTTTTCCTTTGTTCCAGTCCTGGGGGTGTAACGTAAGCATCCGCTTTCCCCCTTTTTGCCTTTTCAGGTCTCTAATAACCTTGGGAACAATTCTCTTTACTAAAATGCTGGTGTGGTTTCTTTTTTCATGGTGGGACTTGAACCTAAATACTCCTGAACTGATCTTAAAACAGGTGTAAAAGACATTAGATGAACTGTGAATAATGACAGCATCACTTGAATAGTATAGAAGAGGAATCCTGGCCAACATGGTGAAAACCTGTCTCTACTAAAAATACAAAACAAAAAATTAGCTGGGCGTGGTGGCGTGCGCCTGGAGTCCCAGCTACCCGGGAGGCTGAGGCAGGAGAATTGCTTGAACCCGGGAGGCGGAGGTTGCAGTGAGCCGAGATCGCACCACTGTACTCCAGCCTGGCGCCTGGCGACAGAGCGAGACTGTCTCAAAAAAAAAGAAGAGAAAAGTGAGTGCAGCATTTTAAACTGTAGGCTTTGAGGTCTGGCAGACTACGTGTACATCTTGGCTCAGCTACTTGCTATGATGGCGGCCTAATAGCTTTAAACATCTGTTTCCACAAAGCCAAAATAGGGATATTACCTATTTTCCTAGGTAGTTAGCCGCAGTAAATGAGACCATGGGTATTAAACACTTAAAACAGTGCCTGGCATGTAATAAGTGTTCAATAAATTGTATTTAACATGTTAAAAAGAAAAGATTACTAAGTTAAAGTGAATATATGTGTTTATCTTGATTAAAAACTCATCAGTTTATGTTCCCTCCTTGTGTGTATTTCCTGTAAAAGTTTCAGCAGGACCTGTGTTACTGCTAGTGTTCAAAAGTTTTACTTTGTAAACTTTTGGAAACTAGCATAGTGACTGAATTCTACAAGGGTCTGTCTAGTAAAGTCTCATTCTCATGTGCAATAGGTTCCTGTCTGTCACTTCTGTGCTTCTCCTACCTTGCATTTCAATGAATTTACTTTCTTTTCATTCATTTCCCGTTTCTCTGTGAGGCATCTGTATTTTTAAACACTTAATCTGTGTCCGGGATTGAACTAGTACGTATAAATCATGCTACTTATTGATAATTTCATTGCCTGTTATATTTATTTCAAATCATTTTGTGCAGTTCACGGCAATAAACCAATGCCCCAAATCTCTTGCACATTTGATCCAATCATCCTTGACTGTCCCTATCATGTGTTTTCTGATGAGAATGAATAAACTGCATCATATAATAATATTTTGATTTTTGAAGCATTTCAACATTTTTAAAGTTTTAAAAGGATGCATATTATCAGCTTCAATCTTCATAACAAACCTATTCTGGAATTATGCATATTTGACAGAAATAGGTGCAGTGGGGCCGCACGCAGTGGTGCACGCCTGTAATCCCAGCACTTTGGGAGGCCAAGGCAGGTGGATTACCTGAGATCAGGAGTTCGAGACCAGCCTGACCAACATGGTGGAACCCTGTCTCTACTAAATACAAAAAATTAGCTGGATGTGGTGGTGCATGCCTGTAATCCCAGCTACTTAGGAGGCTGAGGCAGGTGAATTGGTTGAACCCGGGAGGTGGAGGTTGTAGTGAGCCGAGATTGCACCATTGCACTTCAGCCTGGGAAACAAGAGTGAAATCCTGTCTTAAAAAAAAAAAAATGCTGTGGCATTTTAAGTGCCCTCCTCAAGGTCAGATGTTTTCACTGGTAAAGCCATGAAACACACTGAAGTCTTCTTTATTACTGCATAATGTCATTTCACTCTGCTCCATGAACACACTTCAGGTTATGCGAATATGAGGCATCTTTCCATGGCTATACAAATTATTGAAGAAATAGCTGAACCAACATTTTATTTGTGCCCAGTTTCTTTCAGTTTATAAAGTTCTTCAAAGGGATAAACCAGATTTACTGTTACACCTTCTTGTTGGTCTGAGGGTTGAAGCTGGCAAAACAGCCTACTTGAATTATGTGAGAGACTTTTCTCGTGTTGATTTGGAGGATTTATGTGTGCGTGTGTGTGTGTGTGTGTGTGTGTGTGCGCGCGCACGCGTGTGTGTGCGTGCTCATGCATGTTGTGGTGTAGCTGAGGGGTTCATGGAGAGTGAGGGTTGAGAAGCCCTGTGTTAGAGCATTGCCAAATGGGTGCTTGCAATGTCCTTACCTAAAAATTTTTCAAACTAGGCTATTTCTCTGCCTAAAATTAGTTAAAATAATCTTGAATAAAGTTAGAGAAACCAGTTTATATAAAAACAATTTCAGACACACACACCCATCTTAGTGTCTAATCTGTTTTAATATTGCTGTCATATAAGGGCTTCAGGGTAAATTTCCAAGATCACATGTTCATTAAAAGGATTTGTTCTACTAATTTTTATCATTTCTTTAAAGAGCAAAATTAACAACAAAATTAATAGGATAATATACTGCCATTTCTGAACGAGAACATTACAGTATGTCTTAATCCATTTGTTCAACTATAATGAAATACCTGGACTGGATAACTTCTAAGCCACAGAAATATTTATTTTTCACTGTTCTGGAGCCTGGGAAGCTCAAGTTCAAGGCACCAGCCGGTTTGGTGTTTGGTTTGGTCCTGGTTTCTATTTTGAAGATGGCATCTCCAATGCTGTGTCCTCACAAGGCAAAAGGCAAAAGGGCAAAAACAGGCCTGGCTAGTTCCCTTCAGCTTTTGTAGAAGGTCACTAATTCATGAGAGTGGAACACTCTTAGCTTAATCACCTCCTAAAGCCCCTAACCCTCATATAGTTGCTTTGAGGATTATGTTTCAATGTGAATTTTGGAGGGGACACAAACATTTAGCCTGTAGCATTCTGCTCTTGGCCCTCCCCTCAAATTTGTGTCCTTCTTATGTAAAAAATGCATTCCAATAACCCCAAAGTCTTAACTAATGCCAGATGCAACGTTAAAGTCTAAATTCAAATCTCAACTAGAGATTAAACTGGTGGTATGCTTCCAAAACACAATCCTAAGCAAGTCCAACACACAACAAGTCAAACAATATTAAATCTTGAGGCTTGGAAATAACCTTTGACTCTGTGCCGTGCCTGCTGGACACACTAGAACAGAGGTCGGACCTCCAGGTCACTGAGGGGCCCCCTCCCGTGATTTGCCTGGTGTAGCCCACACGCAGCTTTCAGGGGACAGAGTCAGGTGCCTGCATCTCTCCGAGCCTGGCATTGCATACTGGTGGCTCCACAGTTATGGTGTCTTGGAAGTGACCCCATCCCCACAGCTCCACCAGACATTGCCCTAATGTGAGCTCTCTATGGTGGCCTTGACCCACGGTTCTCCTGGGCGTTGCTCTTGTGGGAGGCTCTCTGCAGTGGGCCTGCCTGTGAGTGTAGTGTTTTAAACTGCAGGCTTTAAGACACTGGGCCCCAGAGATATCTGAGCCATTCTTTGAAATCTAGGGAGAGGCATGGATATGCCTCCACGGCTCTGGCCCTCTGTGTGCTTACAGACTTAGCACCAGGGGGATGTCACCATTTACTGCTTGTGCCCTCTGAAACAGCAGCCTAAGCCATGCCTGGGCCCACTTGAGCCACAGCTGGGTTGGCCAAGGAGCGCTGCACTGAAATGCAAGGAACACAGACTTGAGGCAACCCCAGTCAGTGAAGCCACACTGGGCCCTTCTTTTGAAACAGTTCCACCCTCAAGGCCCTGGCATTCTGGGCCTATGACGGGTAGGGCAGCCACAGGGGATTCAGAAAGGCTTTGGGGCAATGATTCCATTGATCTGATGAATAGCGCCTGGCCTTCTTCCACCCATACTAAGCTCTTTATCAAGTGTTCCCTTAGCCACACAGATCCACCAACATCAATTCTCTGATTTCTGAAATTTTAAAAATGTGTCTTTCAACTACCAAATCAGTTCAAAGACATGGATAGTCATAACCACCAAAACTCCATTATAAATTACAGTATACAAAAATCACCATTCCAAAATAAGTTGCATTTAGATGTGGCAACAGCGAACAATCTAAAAAAGAAATCAAGAAAGTAATCCTATTTACAATAGCTACGAAGAATATAAAATACCTAGGAATCAACTTAACCAAAGATATGAAAGACCTGTACAAGGAAAACTACAAAACACTGATTAAAGACATTGAAAAGGACATAAAATAAGGAAAGGATGTGTCATGTTTTTGCACTGAAAGAATTAATATTGTTAAAATGACAGTGCTATCCAAAAATATATAGATTCAATGGAACCCCCACAAACATGCCAATGACATTCTTAAAAAAAAAAAATAGAAAAAAAAATCTAAAATGCATATGTAGCTAAAAAAGAGCCAAACTGAAGGCATCAAAGAATTTGACTTCGAAATATACCACATAGTTGTAATAACCAAATCAGGTACTACTGGTATAAAAACAGACACATAGATCAACGGAACAGAACAGAGAACCCAAATACAAATCCATGTATTTACAGCCAGCCCATTTTTGACAATGATGCCAAGAAGACACAATGGGGACAGGCGAGTCTCTTCAATAAACGGTCCTGGGAAAACTGGATATCCAAATGCAGAAGAATGAAACTAGATTCCTATCTCTTGCCATCTACAAAAATGAAATTCAAATGGATTGAAGACTTACATTTAATATCTGAAACCATACAACTACTGAGGAAAACTTGGGGAAATATTACAGAACATAGGTCTGGTAAAATATCTTTTGTGTAGGATTTCAAAAAACATAGGCAACCAAAGCAAAAATAGACAAATGGGATAACATTAAGTTAAAAACTTGTGCACAGCAAAGGAAACAATAAAAAAAGTGAAAAGACAAACAGTATAATGGGAGAAAATATTTACAAACTATCAATCTGACAGGAATTAAAAATCAGAACATAAGAGTTCAAACCACTCAATAGCAAGAAAATAAATAATCTGATTTTTAAAATGGGCAAAATCTCTGAATAGACGTTTCTCAAAACGAGACAAGCAAATGATCAACAGCTATATGAAAAAATGCTCAACATCACTCATTGTCAGAGAAATAAATGCAAATCAAAACTACGATGAGTTACCCCAGTTAAAATAACTCGAGCTAAAATCACTTCTATTCAAAAGGCGGGTAATAGCAGAGGCTAGTGAGGAGGCTTATATGCCTGTTGGTGGGAATGTAAATTAATAAAACCACAACAGAGAACAGTATGGAGGTTCCTAAATAAACTAAAAATAGAACTACATATGATCCAGCAATTTCACTTCTGGGAATGTACTCAAAAGAAAGGAGATCAGTACATAGAAGAGACATCTGCACTCCCATATTTACTGCAATGCTATTCACAATAGCCAAGATATGGAATCAACCTGTGTCCATCACTGGATGAATGGATAAAGAAAATGTGATATATATACACACAATGGAATATTACCCATAAAACAGAATGGAATTCTGTCATTTGCAGCAATATGGATAGAACTGGACTGCATTATGTTAAGTGAGACATGCCAAGCACAGAAAGACAAATATTGAATGTTGTCATCATATGTGGGAGCTAAAAGGATAGACATCATGAAGAGAAAGAGTAGACTGGAGATTACCAGAGGCTGCCAAGGGTTGGGGGAAAGGAGAGATCAACAGAGGTTGATTAATGGGCACAAATATACATTATAATAGAAGAAATAAGACCTAGTATTTGATGTATCAGATGGCTATAGTTAACATTAATCGACTGCACATTTCCAAATAGCTAGAAGAGAATAACTTTAGTGTTTCTAACATAAAAGATGAATGTTTAAGATGATGGGTATTTCAATTATTCTTATTTGATTATATGAATGTATCAAACTATCACATGTACCCCAAAATATTTACATTTATTATATATCAATTTAAAAAACTAGGCTGGGTGTGGTGGCTCACGCCTGCACTCCCAGCACTTTGGGAGGCCAAGTTGGGTGGATCATGAGGTCAGCAGATAGAGACCATCCTGGCTAACACAATGAAACCCTGTCTTTACTAAAAATACAAAAAATTAGCTGGGTGTGGTGGCACTCACCTGTAGTTCCAACTACTCAGGAGGCTGAGGCAGGAGAATCACTTGAACCTGGGAAGCGGAAGGTTGCAGTGAGCCGAGATGGCACCGCTGCGCTCTAGCCTGGGTGACACAGAGGGTCTCTGTCTCAAAAAATAAAAATAAAAATAAAATAAATAAATAAATAAATAAAAACCCAAAACAAAAAACTACATTTCCTACACATGCATACACAGACACACACAGACATGCAGACACATCTGAGACATCTGAGTGATTATATGGTTTCAGGTAAGTTCAATGAATAGATTCTAATTTATTTATTATTTTCTCTATATTTTATATCATATAAAATATATGTATTGTGTATATATATATATATAAAACTCTATCCATATCTGTATTTACAAACAAATTAGCCCAATCAGATTAGCTAACGTGAGGCCCTTTGAATTCTAACAAATAAGCAAGGGGTGTCACAAGCTCCGTTGTAAACAGTCTATTTACAGAGCTGTTATTACTGGTTTTTGCTTAGAGAGGAATAAAGAAGTAACTTTTTTATGTTTTGATGTTAAATGAATGTAGTATAAATGAATAGATAGCATTCTGTGTATATATATGTATATATTGTTATATGGCAGATGAACTGATGACTTTTTCACATATGGAAGAATTTCTCAAGATCATGTTTAACCAGCAATTTCCCTCCCTTTCTTTCCCTAACTATATATTTGAATATGGGTAATATACATACAAAATATCTGTGATATACATACATTTCAATATTTAATAGGAAATTAAATCATTTATTTGTACTTTCAAAATTATTCTATTAAACATTAATAGAATGTCATGCCTTTGTAAGAGTTAATAGACTGTTCCACTGTGACAATTATCATCTTTGTGGTAGGACTAACAGAATAGAGTCACATCAAAAGGTAAAACAAACATGTTTGGTTAATATTATAACCTATATAATCAGAAAGCAAATTTTTTATTATGAGTTATTCACACTTTTTATCCAAGTATCATTTTGATATGGACATTTTGAATACTTTCTTTTGCAAGCAATAATTGAAGACTAGGAAAGGGGTCAGAAAGGACATAAATTAGGATCAGTGGCCCCAATTTGGTCTATTCCCGGTGGTCCATGCGGAATAATCAGAGGTGATAAAAAATAAAATTCAATAGAGAAGCTCTGAACTCATGTGTACAGAACAAGATAAGACTCCGTTTAGACCACTGTATTATTTATCTCTCAAGTTCTTAAATCACTTTGGTAGAACTGCTTGATGCCAATATCAAATCAAATGCATTTATGAACACTGTCTGTTGGTTCAGCTTGCTTCCAATCTATTTCCTACTACATCTTTACCAGCCTTAAGCATACACAATTAAAAGCTTTAAGCAATGACAGAATAAATTGTCATGCTTTTAAAATGCCTTATTTATTTGTATCTGGAGAACTTAAAACTAGATACATTAAAATATGATATGTTTCTTGATAAAATTCTTTATAATTGGAAGTATGGTTGAAGTAATTTGATGTAAAATATCCAAAAACTAAATTTTAAATATATTCTCTTTAAAAATATCATTTCTGCATAATTTTTTATAATTGTTCTTTGGTTCTTTAAAATATTTTGTCATGTTCTTGTTTCACATAATATGGACAGAAGACTGACTTTTTAAAGACATGAAAGACAGTTAACTTAATTGATAATACTTCTTGATAAAAGTCAATGTCCAATTAAATTCCATGTATACCCTGAAAATAATGTCTTGATAATTTCTTTCTAGTCATAACATCTCAATTCTCTACTATAAGATTTTTTGGTTAATTTTTATACTTAACCAAAGGTTAACGATATTACCTTAGCCACTAAATGTAGGCTAAATGTTATGATCCTAAATGTAGTAGAAAGAAGGTAACTGAGACAAAATATAAGTTTTAATTCCATCATAGAGACTTGAATTCTGTATTGTTCTAGTTTGCATTCAGGCTCAAAGTTTCCAAAGCGGGCAAGAAAAGTATTATATGAAAAAGACGATTATTGCAAAGCAGCACTAAGAATGCTCCTAGACTTTTAAAATAAGCTGATTTCTTTCTTACTCTATTGCAGTAGATATCATTTGTGTGAAATATTTCTGTATCCTAATAGTCAAGAGAAGAAGGAGGAAGAGAAAGAAAATCATGAAAAAATAACTTAGAACATTTGGTAGGAGGAAGGCTCCTCGGGGAAAAGCGTGTGTCAAGTGCAGGACAGCTCAGTAAGGAGAAGTCAGCTGTTCAGGGAAGACTGGAAACTTGGTCTGAGGAATCGTTGGCAGCACAAATCGGTCCGGGTCTGCCGAACCTGAGTTCTTGCTTCCTCAGGAGAAAGAATACCACTGAGGGGCGTAAGACAGAGAGAGAAACCAAGGCAACTTTTAGAGCAGGAGTGAAATTGTATTAAAAAGCTTCAGAGCAGGAACGAAAGGAAGTAAAGCTCACTGGGAAGAGGCCAAGCGGGTGACTTGAGGGTGAAAGGGCACGTTTGACACTGGCATGCCTCTGGGGTCCTGTTGCTCTTCTTCCCTGACTCTTCCCTTGGCGTGGCCTGTCAGCACTTGGAGGGGACACACGTGCAGTGTGTTTACTGGAGTTGTAGGAATCCTCATTCGGGGCGCCCTTCCCTTACCAGTGAAATGGCCCTGGAAGGTCATATACCAGTTAAACTCTGCCATTTTGCCTCTTAAAGCGCATGCTTGAGCCCAGTTGCCCGACTCCTGAGACCTTACTAGGAAGCTGATCACCGGTTTCAGGGGTGTCTGTCTCTTGGGAGACTGCCTTTCCATGACACTAGCTGTAACCAATTACTTTGTTAGAGCGTCATCTGATGGTAACCTGACATTTCTGTTGGGACAGAGGGAATCTCCTGCCCTGCTCATGTATGCCTGACTATCTACTGTAACAAAGTTATTTAAAAGATATTTTGAATAATGCGTAAAGAAGAACAGCAAGAATTACTTTCTGTAAAGTAAGTTTCCCGTTTGTTTGGCTGATGGGGGAGGAGGACAGGCACTGTGCTGCAGACCTTGGAAGCATCCTGGCCCAAGGCCTATGAGGATGCACGCCATCACCTCTCAAAACTCCCTCTATTACGAGGCAGTTCCTCCCTGCCTCCCGAGTCATCACCATGGTAATTGTTGAATTTCTCATTACAGAAAGTCAGGCTTGCATAAATATTATATGTGGCTATTATTGGCAGACACACTGTCAGTTTTGTAAGAAATATGGAAATTCTGTAATTTGGGGTGATTCATTATTTATCTTTTTTCTAATTTTAATAAATATAAGTATCTCTTATTCATTAAAAATAAAACAACAAAAATATCCGTTAGGCCATTATCCTTCTGATTGATCTGTCCCATTAGGCTGACGATCCAAGCAGGACACCTGAGAGTACCTTAATTCTTCTTCAGAGAACATCATCACACAAATTATTTGCTTCTGGAAATCGTTAATTTCATTTTACGAATATGAGGGTTTTTTTCTAGATTGAAGTAGATTAACTTTCTTTTCATTCATCTCATTCAAGGAATTCTTAAAAATAAAGCAGAACTAAATGGCACAGATTAAACATCAACTATTGCATCTCAGAAGGAGATAGTCCCAAAGCAAGTTTGCAGAGTAAGTTGAGAGTGGTTCATTGATCTCATTGTAGGAGAGACAGTCGGGCATTTTATTTGCCAGTAACTGTGTAGCTATATGTTCCATGGGATACTCATGACTTAGATGACGGAAACTCTGGGGATTGACACCTGTGCTAGGTCTCACTGTTTAGGGAGCCACCTGGTGTTCTATGATGCCACTACTTGGTGGACTTTACAGCAACCAATCACTCCAACCTAAATCCAAATTTCTTGTACTGATGTTTTGATGATTAATGAAGGAAAACTTCTAAAGATGGCTTGGTGATGGGAAAATATTTCAGGTGGCTGTAAGCAAAGCACACAATTTGTAAATAAGTGCTCTTCAGTTCTTCTTCAACTGTTCTTACTTAGCATATGTACTATATAAGGCAATCATTTCTTTTCCTCAACATTTTCCTTCATGAAAGAGGGCTATCCTTGTCCTTAAGAGGCCTCTTAGGTAATACATCAGATAAAATGACCATTTCTACACAGATGCTTTGGTTCCTGAGAACTTGGAAGAACAAAGTGTTAAGCCCCAACATCCAAGTAGAATCTTCTTCAAAGAGAATAGTGCCTGGGTTTCTTGATTTGTGCCTCCTGTTCTTAAACTCATTTTACACAGGGATTAATCTGGCCCCCATAAGCATCAGGGCACACTTCTCCTATTCTATATTTCTTTTCACATAACATTTTTCTAAATCTTTTTTTTTTTTTTTTGTATTTTCAGTCAACGTAGAAGTAAAAATTCTGGCTGTGGAAAAGATTAAATAACATATCTAACATTATCATTATGATGATGAACACAGTGCTGTCAATGAGGCATGCAGAGTTTGGATGACAGTAGAAAATAGCAGCATTTCGAAAAGAACCTTCAATTTTCTAGAGCTATGTTACTTGGTTCAGTAGCCACTAGCCACACCAATTTAAACTTAAATTAGTTCAGATGAAATTAATTTACAAATTTAGTTCCTCGTTGCACTGGCCATATTTCACGTGGGCACATATGCCCACTGGCCATATGTGACCGAGTGGCTCCCGTATTAGAGTAGATATAAACATTTTCATCCCTGCAGAAAGTTCTACCGAACAACGCTGTATCAGAATATGTAATTTTAAATGTCTGGGTAACTGAAATAATTAATATTAAGTTGACATTTGACACTTTCATGTAAAGGCTTCTATTTCAACTTGATCGGAAACATTTTGTGATAAAATGAGGAATTATCTTATGTTTGAAGATCATTTTATATTTGGGTATAGATGGTAACATATTTAAAATATGTTGACTGTATTTATTTTATTAAAAGCCAATGCCTAAAATGCTCAGTGCAGTTTGTTAATTTGGGAACATGGCTAATATTGACAGTAAATTTTGAAAACAAAGCATGAGAGCCACTGATTCTAAGGTAGCAAACATAAGATTTTATATTTAATGAAAGCTTCACAACTTTCACAATCTCAGATTTCATTTCATTATGACATTTACTAGCGTGGGCTTCTATTTTACAAAGGTTCCAGGGTCACCAAATGACATGTTATATGACAAGGTAATATAGAATAGTAAAATTTCTATTTAAGAAAAAGCAAGAATTGTATTCCCTTTAAAATATTTTTCCTCCAAACCTGATAAGCAATCTTTGTAGGATTAGAGGCTTACCAGATGATAGAGAGCACAGCTCTTACTGAAATTTAAAGAAAAAAAATTTGTGACTGGTTTCTAAATTTACAGACCTGCCTAGTGTTCTACTTAGAAGCCCAGGAGGTTTTTTTGCAAGTAAATGTCTTTGGTTATATGGATTTTTTTTAAAGGAATGCTGTCAACAGCCTTTCACTGCCATTACATTTTGATTTACTGTTTGTGTGAGAAGTACCATAGTTAATTTGTTAGGGTTCTTACTGTCTCCCTCTGCATCTGAACCATGTAGCTGCATTTCTCTCCCCCACTTTCTAAATTTAGAAAGGACAAAATCTGCCCAGTGAAATCTTCAGAGAGAACACTTCGCTGCGGAAGTCATGAGGACCTCCTCCTCAGGGTGCTGCTCAGAAGTGTGGGAGAAAGAAGGCTGAGGAAGACGTAACATTTCAGGTTCTCAGGCAGGCATAACGAGGGCCATCTAAAGATGCATATTCATTGATCTGATATTAACTGAGCCCCAACCATCGAACCATGCACTGTGCAGGCTCTCCCTGGAATAGTCAAAGAGCAGAAAGTTCCATGAGCCCTTGGAATTACTGGCAAGTGAGGGCGGTAGACAATGGAATTGTCCCATGAACACAATTCAACAAATTTCATTAAATGACTTCTTTTTAAAAAATATTTAAAAACATTTTAAGGGACATGCAATTTTTGCTTTCTTAAATAGAAATTTTACTATTGTATGCCCCATTCTTCTAGATTCTGAGATACAGCAATAAACAGGACAGAAAGGATCCTGCCCTTACTAAGCATTATGTTCTAGCAAGGGGAAGCAAGCATATGCAACCATCAAACAAACAAATCAACAACAGGGAAAGTTTGGAGAAGTGCTACGAAAGGAATGATCTCTAGACCGTTGAGAGGATGTTGCAGAGGCTTTTGACTCAATTGGAGGGTTTAGGGAAGTCTTTTGTAAGGAAGTAATCCTGGAGCTCCACTTTTTTTTTTTTTTTTTTGAGAAGAGTCTCACTCTTGTCACCCAGGCTGGAGCGCAATGGCATAATCTTGGCTTATTGCAACCTCTACCTCCTGGGTTCAAGCGATTCTCCTGCATCAGCCTCTTGAGTAGCTGAGATTACAGGCATCTATCACCATGCCCAGCTTTTTTTTTTTTCTTGTTTGTATTTTTTGTAGAGATGGGGTTTTGCCATGTTGGCCAGGCTGGTTTTGAACTCCTGACCTCAGGTGATCCACCAGCCTGAGCCTCCCTTTTTGCTGGGATTACAGGCCTGAGCCACCATGCCTGGCCACTGAGCTGCACTTTGAATGCTACTGACAGTCAGACAGGCTAAGGAAGTAGGAAGGTTGAGAGAAAAAAGATCCTGGTAGAGTTTACATTGTATGAATTATTCTAAAAAGGGCAAAAGGTACATTGGCAAAAGACAATAGAAACTGTGTGGTAAGAGAAGATGAAGACACAGGAACAGTGACAGAAGGGACATCGGAGAGGTAAGCGGACGACAGGTATGTGAAATCAGGAAGATGAAAGGAGGGCGTTGGGATTTGGAGCATTTCATGCACAAGCGGTTTCCTGCAGTGCAGTGTGTAGGAGCAGGTTTGGACTGGTGCAGCTGTGTGATGCAGGCAGCTGAGTTAGGAAGCTGTGGGACACCAGAGGAGAAATGACGGCAGCTTGAATTAGGGTGGGATTTTAAAGTTATTTTCAAGTTTGAGTAGTTGGCTGAATTATAGCTCTAGGCTGGGAAGTGTTAAGCCTCAGAGAAAGCCAGCTTATTTTGGAGGACGGTCACCTTTGGGAGAGTGTAAAGAAGATGACCAAAAGCAGCAAATAATTAAAACATCAAATAAGACAGTGCTGGTTTTGAAGCCTATGGCCTGTGGGGTATTAACAATAAAAGCCAACAACAGCCATTTTCCTTGATCTTTTCCTTAGAACCTGGAGTCGTACTAAGCACCTTTCACACATTATCATATTTAATCCTCACTGCTACTTTATGAGGAAGGTATTCTTTATCTTTATGTGAGGAAATCTACCAAGCACAGGGAAGTTAGTTAATGAAGTTAAAGCCCTATCACCTGGGAGGAAGTTTTATAAAACAAAGAGAAAAACACTTTGAATTTAACAACGGTTCTTTGGAAACTTGGGTGGGGGTGCACAGTTTCAAAGTTAAGGAGGTTTTTAGAGGAGGCAGGTGATTGCAGGAGCGAAGTCAGAAGATTCAGGAGAAGATCACGGCTTGTGGAACTCAGATATCTTGTAATGAGGAATAGCTGCTGATAGCAAATAGAGTTTTCGTTTGTTTTGTGCACATGAGGGAAGCTGAGTGTTTTTGATACACCAGGAAAGAACTCAGAGAGGTATAAAATATTGGAGGCTGGAGAGCAGGTAAAGATGTATGTAAAAAAAAAAAGGCATATCAGAATTGAGAGGGAAGGAGAGGGAAGGAGAACGGATGGCAACAGACCAAGACCTGGCTCCTACCCCGCAGGACCTTTCCAGGGAAGATGCAAGGTGGCTGCCCCCAGGCACGAGGGGGAATCTGCTGAAGGAGACAAAGGTGTCCTTCAGGGAGCCACTTCTTTCCAGGATTCACACAGGCCAGCACTCCACACAGAATCTAGCCTGACAAAAGGCAGGATCGCTGCATCATGTCATTGGCATTGAAGAAGAAAATGGAGCGTGTCTGTCATGTGGCTTAGTGTGGCGTCCTGTGAAATGTGATGTTGATGAAAGCCCCATGGATTTTTAGGCCTGTACCTGAATCACAGAGCGAGACACTTGATTCAAATACATTATTTTTTCTACCCTAATCTGCACAAGTTACTTGAAAAGTGTTGAAAAAATAATAAATCACTAAAATGACCAAGACATTATTTTTGTCGACTGGAAACATTGTAATGGGTATTTTCTTAGTTAAATGTGATAAACAGATTATTTCATATTTTCAAAGACTTTTCAGTGAGTTTAACCCAGAGTTTCAACTGAACAAAAGGAGAGCTAGATCAATGGCAAAGTATGTTTTTTTAATTCTTTGATAATGTAGGTAAATGGAATTTGGTGGATGTTTAAGGTTGAACGTATAAAAATATAAAGAAAACTAGAAAAGGTGATAAGTAAATTCAAAATTATGCAAAGTCTCATGTCTTTGCCAAATTAGTTTCAAGCAAGCTTCCTTTTGTCAAATTATTTCCTGCTTTCCCTCATCTTTTCTTTTCCTTCTTTCTTTCCTTTCTTTCTTCTTTCCTTTCTCTTTTCTTTCCTTTCTCTCTGTCTCTTTCTTTTATTTTTATTTTTTTTTAAAGACGGGGTTTCCCCATGTTGGTAAGGCCGGTCTTGAACTTCCGACCTCAGGTGATCCACCCGCCTTGGCGTCCAAAGTGCTTGGATTACAGGCATAAGCCACCACACCCAGTCTGTCTCTTTAATTATTTCTCTCTCTTTTTTCTTATTCTTAAGATTTATGCTACCAGTTTGTAATAAATGTCATGCATAAATTAAGCAGTGTTACCTAATACATGGTAATTACATAACTAACGTTATGGGAAATTAGAAGTTGAGATGGATCTCCTTAAAGCAAAAATAACACATGATATCACATAACAAAATACTTAATATTTAGCTATTTATCTCACAGCGTTTCCACAAAAAAGTTAACAAAATAGAAAAATCATCTCAATGCTTCTGCTAAACTGAAAGGCATGCATTGAAAGAATCTATTCATAATGTTTTAGAAATTTTAAATCAATGATTTTAATTTTTTCTGATATTAATTTTACAGGGCTTCTATGTTGATGACTATGCTATCTTTAGGTAATATAAGGAGAAGAGACAAGAAAACATCTGAACATAACAAAGGTGTGACCATCCCATGGACAACTGCTTTGTCAGTTTAATGGGCCAGGGTATCCCACTTCCCAGGGCATCAGATCTGGGTGTCCCGGGGTCCTTAACCCTCAGAGACTGTCTGTTCTGAATCCCTTTGGTGACCGCAACTTCTTAGAGGTAGTCAAATTTACTTAGAACCTAAGTAAAGACCATAAATCTTAGTTAACTTGAGTTAGATTCTCAATTCTTGCACAGAGCAAACTCATTGCTCAAGTCATCTTAAAACCAGCTCAAATATAGCAGAGTCCTGAAAATGAGGGATGTCCTGGCCCCACTGTTTATACCTAAGCCCTCAAGGTGTACTACAGATGCCATGCAGGCCTGAAATGGAATCTCCATTAGCCTTTGGAGGCCTCATAGAGAATCTGAAGTAAAGTAGAGAGAGATTTTTCTTGTCTTCTCCCTGTATCTTTATTTAAACTAGAGTTTACTGTAGACCGTGAAATATCATAGATGTCTCACACAGCTGCATGAGACCTGAAGATTAATAACAGATAGCATGTTGAGCATTATGTTGAGGGTTTTACAAGCATTATCTAATTTAATCCCACTGCATTCCGCAAAGAGATACTATCATCATCCATCACCATCCATACTTAAGGAGGAAATTGAGGCTTAGGTTAAATAACTTGCTGATGAGATTACATAATCAAACATCCTTTACTTATAGACGGCGATTCTGAAATATAGAGATGAGAGTTAACCTACTTGTGGTAGACTGTATTATTGTTAATTCTATGCTCCTTCCCTCTGCCATGTGACTTTGTAGAACCACAGAGTGGGTGAGATACATTTATCCTTTCCATTGATATTGGCTTTAGTCCTATAACTTGATTCAGCCAACAGAAATTTAGCAAAGGTATATGAGAAGAGCATGCCTCTGTAGCTATCTCCATTGAGCCTTGGCCCCCAAATGAGACGAATGGAGCACACCTACAGCCTAGACACCAGAGTCACGCCGGGGCAACCTGCACCCTCAATCAGAGTCTCCCTAGTTTGTCTGCAGAACTTGGTGCCCCAACATCAAAACTTAATGTTCTTCATTGAAGACTACTGAGAGCAGAGTGATTTGATCAGCAGCATTATTGCAGCAATAACTTAATAATGCATTGTCCTCGGTAACATAGCATATTTTAGATAAATTAATCCTGGAGAAAATCTAAATACAAGTTGGAAAACCTGAGAGTTCTCAAGTGAAAAAGCAAAGGGGAAAGAAAACCAGTGACCCCAGGTCCATTCAGCTGGAATCAGGAGCATTTTTATTAAAAAAAAAAAAAAAAGTACAAAAACCACATATAAGCTATAACAAAATTTGAATAATTGCAAAAATACTCAGCTATAAACAATCTTTCAAAATACTACTATTTTTGTGCATTTTATATATCATATTTCAAATGAACAAACCAATTTTACCTAGCAGCAATGACCTTATATATATAATTTAATATCTATTTATAACTTTACACTATTTCTACAATCTTAAAATTATAATTTTAGTGGATGCTATGTTAAGTGAATTAATCATAATTTATAATTTACTGAGAATATATTGTAGCTTGTTCTGCACTACAGTTACTGATTTAAATAATATAAAGACTTTTACCTCATGTTACCAAATTGCTTTCTAAAATGGTTATAAAAATTTAGGCTGCCACCAACATGTGAAAGCAATGCTACTTTACTGCTGTTGTACCATCTAACATTTTTCATATTTATTGAGTTTACAACACTGTACCATATTTTAAACATTTTAAAATTTTCATTGTTACATAGTAAGTGTATATATTTATGGGTTACATGAGATATTTTGATGCAACCATGCAATCCATAATAATTATGGTGCATCCATCACCTCAAGCATTTACCCTTTGTGTTACGAACAATTCAATTATACTCATATATATTATATAATATATAAAAATATGTAAAGCATATTTTTATACAGTATGTATAATGTCTTTTAATAACATAATTGCATGATATCTTATTTAGAATATGCTAAATTGTTATGTAGGGAATTCTCTTTTCTTAGGTTATCTCTTCTCTTCCAGTGCTTACGGAACTATTCTTTAGTAAGCTTTTTGAGAACCTAAACATACCTAACGCTTCCTTGTATTTTCCAGTGTTTTGGCCAGGAAGCAGTCAGTAAATGTTTACTGTTGTTAACACTGAAATAAAACACAGAGAAGACAAAAATATCTTATATTCCATTTGGTAATTTGTGTCTCCTGCCCTTAATTATGTTAGGAATAACACAGCGTATTTTCCCCCATTAAGCAGCAAAACGCTGATCATGTGATAATCTCTGAATTATAAATGAGTCTTACAAGTGTGTGCAATTGCTGTTCAACATTCAGGTTGATTTTAGGGCTTCCCAGTGTAACGGCTGGGGAAGAATGTGGTTAGAGGGTTTGGTAAAGTCTCAAAGGAAGAGCCTCTGGGATAAAAAATAATTAAAGTTTAAAAAATACTGATGCAGAGAAGGAAAATACAAGACTTGAGGCAATGAAGGTAGCTAAGAACCACCCACGGCGTTTTCCTTATATTGCAAAGATGAACATGAATACTAAGGTAAAAACATTTAAGAGTTTAATTCTTACAACTTTCTTACTGTTTCTGTTTTTAAAAATCTTTTCCTTTTTGTGAAGTATTTAGTAGTAAAAACTCTTCAAACTCAAAATAAAGTCTAACTCTTAGGGACAAGAGGGTGAAAGAGAAACTAACTAAAATCTACTAAGATGAGAATATGAGTCTCACCAAAGTGTGGGCCAGACAGGCCCATCGCCGCAGCCCTGAAGCGCGGTAGCAAGAGGAGGCTTTGGACCACTTCCGGAGCGGGAGTGATGCTGAGCCCTGTGAGCGAGCAGGAGGGTGAGGTGCCTGTTTGAGATCCAGTTGCTACTTCTCTTCCATGATGAAGTGCTTACCTTCTGTGTCCACCTCTTCCTCCCCCCTGGCCCCGCCTGGCAACCACTTTAGCATTTGCAGCCAGGTGGATGTGTTAGCTTCTTAGAAAGCAGTTTGGAGATTTCTCAAAGATTTTAAAACAGACCTACCATCTGACCCAGCAACCCCATTACTGGGTATACGTCCAAAAGAAAAATTGTTCTACCAAAAAGACACATGCATTTGTATGTTAATCACAGCATTATTCACAATAGCGAAGACATGGAATCAACTTATGTTCCCATCAGTGATGGACTAGATAAAGAAAATGTGGTATGCATATACCATGGCATACTATGCAGACATAGAAAAGAACACAGTCACGCCCTTTGCAGCAACATGGATGCGGCTGGAAGCCATTATTCTAAGTGACTTCATGCAGGAACAGGAAACCAAATACCACAAGTTCTTGCTTGGAAGTGGGAGCTAAACATTGGGTACTCAGGGATATAGAGATGGCAACAATAGACACTGGGAACTATCTGATGGGAGAGGGAGGAAGGGGGACAAAGGCTGAAAAAGTACCTATTGGGTACTACGCTCAGTACCTGGGTGATGGGGTCATTTGTTCAGCAAACCTGCAGCTCATGCAACACCTGCACATACTCCTGCCGTAAAGCTGCACATACACTCCCTGAATCCAAAATAAAAGTTGAAATAAAAAATAAAAATCTTGTGGAGTGATACTAACTCTATGCAAACAATCCTCAAATGTACGGCTCTGAGTTCTACACAGTCAATGAACTTCAATGTCCCACACGTTGCCTCTGGGAGGATTTATGGAAGGGCCTCATAGACAATTCAAATGGAGTGTTTGCAAAGCTAAGTTTATTATTCTTCCCACTCTGCACCAGCTACCTTTCTATACTCTTTCTTAACTAACAACTTCAACATCCACACCATCACTCACACAGGAAATCCCGTAGCTTCCTAAGTGTTCTGTTCTATAACCCCAATTCAAGCGTTCACATCCCACGTTCATGCCAGTCCTGCCTTTGTTGAAATGCCCCTCAGTTTGGTCTTACTATGGCTCCCATTACGTGGGTCCTTACCTGGAGGATCACAGTAAGTGCCTGTTTTGCTCATCTTAATCTTTTCCATATTTGATCTATTCTCCTTTCAACTGAACATCTATTTATAAAATATATATCTGATATTGATAGTGTATTTTAAAATAACCATTAATGTCACTGCTTTGCCTACTGGATAAAATCCAAAATGTCATCCACCTATTTTCTTAACCTCATTCAGTTTAAACTGGACCCTGCAGGCTATTTCCCTTCTCCAAATATGCTATACGATGACAGTCTTCCATGGCCATATGATGAGATGAAAAAGTCATCAAAGTAGACTCAATCCTGTTGTCTTTTTTTTTTGCACATTTCAGAAACACATACCAATGAAGACAGAGCTAAGGTGACTCCCTCATCCTAGCACTTTCCTATGCCTTCTGTGAAATTTATTATAGTGGTTTTGCACACAGCAGGTATCCAATAAAAGTGTTTTATTGAATTGAATGCTACTTTCTCTTCATCTAAAATATTCCACTACGATCACTGGCTGTCACCTATTCTCTACAAGGTTTGGCATTACAAAACCATATGTATATGCATAGAAAATAACCCGAACACCACCTTGTGCAGTGGCTCACACCTGTAATCCGAGCACTTTGGGATACTCAGTTGGGTGGATAGGCTGGGAGGCTGAGGCAGGTGGATTGCTTGAGCCCAGGAGTTTGAGACCAGGCTAGGCAACATAGCAAAACCCCATCTCTACCAAAACACAAAATAATTAGCTAGGTGTGGTGATGCACACCTGTAGTCCCAGCTACTCAGACGGTTGAAGTGAGAGGATCGCTAGAGCCCAGCAGGCAAAGGTTGCAGTGAGTGTGCCACTGCGCTCCAGCCTGGGTGACCTGGCCAGACCCTGTGCTCCTGCTCACTTCAAAATTAAAAGTTGTTAACTGTAGTTACTTCTGGAGGGAAAGATTGGGTGGAGAAGGGAAGAGGGAAACTTGAATTTTTACTCCAAAATTTTCTGTACAGTTTACAATCTTATACAATTCTTTTTATAATAAAGCAAATGAAACTCCTCAGCCCCATGACAAAACCCATCATCATCTTTGTTTAAAGACTTACATATAATCCCACAACAACCTAATGTTGATTCAAATGTACAATTCAAGAGTGGAGAATTGTTCTATTTTCTGTTTTTTTAAGATCAAAAAGTTTCATCATGTCTAATTGTAGAGGAATAGCTGGCATGAGAAGAGTTTAAAGTTTCTTCTTGAGCTGGGCACGATGGCTCACACTTGTAATCCCAGCACTTTGGGAAGTCGAGGAGGGCAGATCACCTGAGGTCAGGAGTTCAAAACTAGCCTGACCAACATGGTGAAACCAGTCCCTACTAAAAATGCAAAAATTAGCTGGGTGTGGTGCTGTGCACCTGTAATCCCAGCTACTTGGGAGGCTGAAGCAGGAGAATCGTTTGAACCCGGGAGGTGGAGGTTGCAGTGAGCCAAGACCATGCCACTGCACTCCAGCCTGGGCAACAGAGCAAGACTCCATCTCAAAAGCAAAAATATGTCTTCTTGGAGGTATACATAAAATGTTATTCCAGATTTTAAAACAGAAAATAAGAAAAAAATAGATGGCATATTGTGTCCCATTTGCTGTAACTGTTGAATATTTAATTTTTTATTTTTAGAATAACAATACCATTTGAATCACTTTTGTTTAAGACTAGGCCAAGGTGGGTGGATCACAAGGACAAGAGATGGAGACCATCCTGGCTAACATGGTGAAACTCCATCTCTGCTAAAAATACAAAAATTAGCTGGGCGTGGTGGCGTGCACTTGTAGTCCCGGCTACTTGGGAGGCTGAGGCAGGAGAATCACTTGAACCTGGGAGGTGGAGGTTGCAGTGAACCAAGATCATGCCACTGCACTCCAGCCTGGTGACAGAGTGAAACTCTGTCTCAAAATAAATTAAAAAAAAGAATTTTGTTTTAGCTCCTCAAATAGTTGAGAAGAAACTAATTCTAGTTAATATATTTATCCCAAGATACATCAGGTCATTCCTGTAATAATTTTACACACCAGTTATTTAGAAATATAATCAATATGGCAATAGTTTAAAATGCATAAACAGTAAGATCATATAAAACATGTTACACAGAACAGAGTTAATGAGCCATAAACCTATCTTATATGAAAGTGTTAGCTTTGGATGGGTCTTATACATAATTTGTAACTTCAATGATATGATCTTTCTTTTTCCTTTTACCGTATGATAGAGTTGTATGAAATATAAATTATTCTTTTCATTTATTGTGCATGTTGAAGAATTACATTTTATAAAATCCCTTGGGATCTTACTGTTTTGCCAGACAGCTATAGAGGGTTATAAAAGATCATTCTAAGAGCAGTTCAAACTTCTTAGAAGTCAACACTAATGCCCTGAGAGCAAACATAGAAAGAAGCTGGCACACTGGCATATTACCAACAAAGCTTGGGTATTCTCACGATGCATACGACATACAACGTAACTAAAGAAATGTTATTTTCTTTCCCAGGATACTTTTCCTTATTTTAGAAACATAAAGAACATAGTTTCTAGGATTTTTGTCAGTCTAAAACAAAAACAAATAATTGTAAGTCTGATTTCTTGGATATTTTAATTAAAGCAGAAGTTAGGTTCTTGAAAAAAGTACTTTAACTTCAAACTTGGAAAAATATACTCTAAACCCATATATATGTTATCTGGTATTCTTTATTTTAGTGTACTTTTCATGTTTCTACATTTTTGCATTAATGAACAAAGTTTGTCTTCATAAGTACTCTTCAGAACTGAAGTTTTCTCTGTGTTAAACTAGACTCATTAATATAACAATTTCTGGTGACTACATAACCCTGCATATGAACTGTATTTGTTTTAGTAATTTGTTCTTCCATCTGACTTAAAGTATTTGCATGAAAATATTTATCACCACAAAATATGAAATAAAAATCATGTTATTTGTATTTAGTTAAGCTACAAGAATAAACAAAGTTTGATCCTACAGGAAAATGTGTACTTTTCCTTCACAGAGTGAAGATTTGTCACAAACAAACCTGATCTCAATACATAGATATATGTGAAGTGACTAACTTATATTTTCTTTTCTTGGTTAAAAAAAAAAAAAGCAGCACATTTATCTCATTGTTTTTGTTTTCTCTTTCTCCTTTTTTTTTTTTTTCAATAAGGTATTATTGACATCTAAGAAACTGCAGGTATTAAAAGTATAAAATTTGGTAAGTTTTGTCATGTGATTAAACCCGTATCCATTACTACAATCAAGAAAGTGACCAGACTCATCTCACGCTTTTAAAATAAAATAAGATTTTATAACATTTTTTATGGTGCGTTAACTCTCACATCTAGTACATTGTAAACATGCAGGGAGTGTGGAGTAAAACATCATTATAAATTTCATCCCAGGTGTCCTGCCTGCCACCTTCTCACCCCTAAACCCAAGACTGCATTCATCTCTATTTTAAATCTTTGAGGAACCAACCATCTGCTCATTTTCTGAAGATCCAGGCAGGTGTTCTACTTAACGGTGTCCTTACATAATATACTGCTTGGATAACACTAATCAGCAGAAAAAAAGTGAAGTTGGTTAGAGAAAATAAACATTTCATTGAGTGGAAATCCAATAATATATGTCATCTTTTTCGTCACATTGTTTTCCTTATGTAGAAATGCTGACAACATTAAGGAACAAAATATGTGTTTCAGTTTCTTATCTTTAAAATTTTTCCCTGAATTTCACGGGAAAAGAATAAGGCTGACAGAGGCAGACCAACTGTCTGTATGGAAAATTTTACTTACCAAGGAATTATTTTATCGTAACATTAATACTAGCAAACAGCAAACACATTATTTTATATAATATGTAGCAGGGTGATGTAATGAGACCTTTACTGAATCTGGAAGCAAAAGACCTGTGTCTTAGTCTAATTTTTACTGTCTATGTAACCAAGGGCAAGTTACTTTATTTCTCAGGGGTTCAACTTCTTCATCTGTAAAATGAGGTGGACGAACTAGGTAAGCAATTAACAGGTCTTTCTGTGAAGGGCTAGATGGATGATATTTTTACTTTGTAGATCATATGGTCTCATTTGTAACTGCTCCACTTTGCTATCGTAGGGTGAAAGCAGCCATAGAAAATATTTAAACAAATGCGTGAATACACATGAGAATGGCTGTTTATTTACAAAATCAGGCAATGGGAGGTAGTTTGCTGACCCCTGAACTAGATTTCTAAAATTCCTTTCAGCTATAAATTCTGGTTATTTCATAAAGAATATGCTTACTTTTCTAGTATTGAAAGTTGGCATAAAATTATGTCACTAACAAAGACCCCAAGAGGTGACTTAGTTTCTCTATCTACTTCAGGAAGAATTACACTTAAAAAAACTATGAAGACAGCTGTCCAATCATCTACTACTAGTAAAAGGATGAATACTTCTTTACTGTTTTTAATGAAGTCACTGTATAATAGGTAATATATCTGAAGCTGGTGTAAGGCTTTGTGAATTTCTTTAATGGCTTTAGATTGAACATCTTGCCATATTAAAAACTGACTTTACACATGATAGAAGATAGAAGAATGATATATCTTTTTTTCATTATTCTTAAAGCTTCAAATCCTAGGAAATCATTCTTCCTCCAATAGATCTAAACATTATAAAATTTTTCTTCCATACAAAGAAATTGTCATAATTTTTTTCAGCTATGAAATGGAGATGAATAAATCAAGAAACATAGCTCTGTCAGCCCTTCAATCTCTTTAATATTTATCTTTTTTATATAGGTTATTTTATGAGCTTTATAAACAAAACATAAAAAGTGCTTTAGATGATGCAGTAGAGATTTCACATAGTAAAAACTACTGGAATAATCTAATTTTTGAAAAAATAACATTTATGATAATCGTTGTTTCATGGTTTCAAAATCACTGATATAACTATTTTAATTCAAATTAGCTTAAAATTGCATTATATGACATAGTACATCAACTAAAGTTAGCATTAAAATTTACTTCTCTATTTTCTGCTCTAAATACAAATAATGATTTATTTAACTACCTTCTGGAAATGGTTTAATTTTTTAAGATTGTCTCTAGTACTTAGTATATATTATAATTCTTGTATCAATTGGATAAATACATGCATAAAGGTACATTAAAACTCAAGAAAGACAAATGTTTCTTAAGATTAGCATTTACATTTACTTTAGGCCCACACATATTTGTATAGGCCATAATAAAACTGAGAAAAAATAGCTATTGGAAATCATTTCCATTTTCTTCTTCAAAATCTTCCTTCGAATGTCCATTCTGTGGTAAGAACACATGGAAACATGGAGCGTGGGGGAACAACACACACTGGGGCCTGTTGGGAGTATGAGGGAGAGTATCAGGAAGACTAGCTAACGAATGCCAGGCTTAATACCCAGGTGATAGGATGATCTGTGCAGCAGACCACACGGCACACGTTTACCTATGTAACAAACCTGCATATCCTACACATGCACCCCTGAGCTGAAGATAACTGAAGAAAAACAAGTGATCATTCTACTAATGTGCCACTCAAAAATCACCAGCTTGTATTAACTAATTTATGAAGCTTTGCTTAAGTTAGCAGTAAGTTCTACTAGGGCTGGAAAAATACCTATTTTCTATACCCCCACATTGTTAGCACCAGAAAAATATGTAGCCCATCTAGGTGCTGTATAAAGCCAACTGGCTTAGCTAAAATATAACATCAACTTTTTCACCATCACCATCAAACTTCTATCCTGCTTACTGTGTGCCACACATTGTGCCAGACAGATAATTTCTAATCACACATCAAAACTACAGATTGATTTTTTTTCTGTTTCTTCCAACTTTTGTTTAGGTTGTTCAAACCTACAGAAAAGTTGTCAGAATATTACAATGAACACTTCTGTATCTTTCATCTAGGCTCACTCATTTTTAACATTTTTCCATTGTATACCTCTTTCTATATTAACTATGCATATTGTATATGAGCTATTTTTGCTCAGGCTTTGAACATTAACTGTAGGCATCATGATGCTTTATGCCTGGTAATTCAGTATGTATTTATCAAGGACTATTGTTCTCACATATGTTTAATACAACATCAACTTTAGAAAATGTAACATTGACACAAACATTACCTAACAAGAGTCCACAATCAAATATCTAATTGTCTTAATGATGTCCTTAGGAATATTTTTTCTTCCTAATCCAGGATTCAATACAGAATCGTACAGTATTATCATGATCCTATAGTCTTATTTTCATTTTTGTTTTTTTTGAGATGGAGTCTCGATCTGTTGCCAGGCTGGAGTGCGGTGGCATGATCTCGGCTCACTGCAACCTCAGCCTCCTGGGTTTAATAGATTTTCTTGCCTCAGCCTCCCAAGTAGCTGGGACTACAGGCGCATGCCATCGTGCCCAGCTAGTTACTGTATTTTTAATACAGACAGGGTTTCACCATGTTGGCCAGGATGGTCTCAATCTCTTGACCTTGTGATCCGCCTGCCTTGACCTCCTAAAGTGCTGAGATTACAGGTGTGAGCCACTGCACCTGGCCAGATCCTATAGTATTCTTTTTTTTTGAGACAGAGTCATTAGGCGCCAGGCTGGAGTACAGTGGCGCAATCTTGGCTCACTGCAACCTCCGCCTCCTGGGTTCAAGCAATTCTCCTGCCTCAGCCTCCGAAGTAGCTGGGACTACAGGTGTGCACCACCACGCCCAGCTAATTTTTGTATTTTTAGTACAGACCGAGTTTCACCATGTTGGCCAGGATGGTCTCGATCTCTTGACCTCGTGATACGCCCGCCTTGGCCTCCTAAAGTGCTGGGATTACAGGCGTAAGCCCCGCGCCTGGCCCCTATAGTATTCTTTAACCTGGAATAGTTCTTCAGTCACTATCTTTTATGACATTGATATTTCAAAGAGTATTAAAAGCAGCTTTTACAGGATGTGACTTTCTCTCAAGTTAAGTGTGTTTCCTCATAATTAAATTCAGATATTCCTTCCCTCCCTCCCTATCTCCCTCCTTCCATCATTGCTTTATTGTCCCCCCCTTTTTTGGCAGAAATACAAAAAAAATGCTATGTCTTCCTCATTGCATGAATAGGGGGCACATGATATCAGTTTGATCTATTAAGATTTTTCTTTTGATTAAAAAAGTGTCCATCAGTTTTCTTCAGTGTAAAAGATAATTTTTCCATTTGTAGTCAATGAGAACTCTCTGGCAAGATGTCTTATTCTCTAACACATGTTCCTTCGGTGGTTTTAGTATACTTTGATGATTCTTGCCTAAATCAGTCATTAGTATGGTGATGACAAAATGGTAAGTTGCTAAATCTATCAATTTTTTACATTTATTTATTGGCATTTTGTTCTAAAGAACAATTCTTCATTCATTTATGTGTTTATTATATCAATATGGACTCAGGAATTCTTTTACAATTCTATATGTTATAATACAATGCTATCATTATTAATTTTGATGTTCAAATTGTTCCAACCTTGTTCTATAGAAATCCTTTCAAATTGACATCTATGTTCTTTTGATGTCTTCATCAGTTTTTAAAAAGCTATTTGTTGTAGCATAGGCTACATACAGAGAAATGTAAAAATCTTAAATATACACATCAAAATATTACACAAAGTAAATGTACTCCTGTCTTGAGATCTTTGGGGTGTTGCTTCACGAACCAGAAACCTCTGTGGCTGGTGGCACCTTCTGCCTGAGTATTTCTCAGGCCCTCTGGGTTTATTCTGCCCACTCAGCCCAGCAGGCTGCCCTTGGCTCATGCTATTGGCCCAGATCACACACCTGTCAAGGGTGAGCCAGGTGCAGAGCAGCAAGGGGTATGTGAGTGAGCGAACATGGGGTCTGGATGGCACAGGTGCTGGCTCCATGTGAATCTGCAGCTGGACCAGTCATACCACATGTGATTTCTGCTGTGGACAGCCACATCTGGATAAGAGAAACATGGTAGAACCTGGAAGCTTGGAGATGCCAGGAACTGCAGAGCCCCAAAGAGAGCGTCACAGCCCTGGCTTGGAAAACCCCTAGGTCTGGGCTCCCCGAAGGGCTGCATGCAGCTCTTCTCTCCTTTTCATTGCTGCAACAAGGCAAGTGGGAAGGAGGGGGCGCATGTTTCAGCCCTGTTTGTATTACAGTTCTTTCAGTCTTGCCATGGTGGTCCTGAGTTGTTGTCCCATGTCCAGGAAGAATGAGATACACAGAGAACTGGGGGATGAGCAAGGCAGAGAGGAGCTCCATTGAGCTCTCAGTAGACCTGAAGTGGGTAGCTCCTTTCCACAGCAGGTCATCCCAACAAGTGTCCACCTCTCACTGGAGAGGAGATTTACAGTGGGTAGTTCTTTTCCGCAGCCTGTAGTCCCAATGTCTGTTAGAATCTGGCTGAGTCCAGGGACTTTATGTGCTCAGAAGGAAGGAAATGTGTGCTGATTGGTCCTTGGACAGCCACAGGTGGCCCAGAAAAAACACCATATATTCTTACTCCTGGCCACAGACTCCACCTGGAAGTGACAGCTTGGTCCCAGGCTTCAGTTCATCCCTTGCTTGAAGGTTGGGTTTCACTGGGGACCCACCCCCTTCCACCCAGGAGCCCACCTGCCTCCTGCCACCGTCAACATGCCATCCACAGAGTTCAGGCTGTTCCTGCTGAGGGGTGCCTGCAGACCCACACTGAGCCACCCTCAGCAACCCCTCAGCCTCCCACCCATGCTTGTTGACACCCAAAGTCTGGAGGGGGCTGAGGTGACAAGGGGCTGGTGTGTCAGTGCTGCCCTGAGTGTACACATACCTGGCCAGGTTGCCAAAGCACCTTGGCTCTACCACAACTTTGCTCCAAAATCGGAGTGGCACTGGGAGCAGGGAGAGGCCAGGGAGCAGGAGCAGGCACTTCCAAGCCTGTGGGGGCAGGAGGGCTTCCTGGGCCACTGGGAGGGCAGGGATGCCCAGGTCCAGAGCCATGGCTGGGTGGCTGCAGCTGCTTCCAGAACGCTGGGCTCCCAATCTACAAACTTGGTAGGGGGCGGGCTCCCACCTGTTACCAACCTGGCTGACCCCGTGTATTGCACAGCCTTGGCCACGCCTCCCCAACTGCAGCTGGTATCCCACAGAGGCTACTCCAGAACGGCTGCCAGTGCCATGACTAGCACACAGATAACACACAGAACATTGCCAGCATTTCAGAGCCATCCTGTTTCTCTATTTCTTTTTTTTTCTGAGACAGATTTTCACTCTTGTGACGCAAGCTGGAGGGCAATGGTGCGATCTTGGCTCACTGCAACCTCTGCCTTCTGGGTTCAAGCAATTCTCCTGCCTCAGCCTCCCCCAAGTAGCTGGGATTATAGTCATGTGCCACCAGGTCTGGTTAATTTTTTTGTATTTTTAGTAGTGACAGGTTTCATTGTGTTGGCCAGGCTGGTGTCCAACTCCTGACCTCAGGTGATCCACATTGACCTCTCAAAATGCTGGGATTACAGGTGTGAGCCACCACACCCCACCCATCCTGCATCTCTTTGAATCACTTTTTCCTGGAGGGTACTGCTGATTTCTAACACCATGAATTTGTTTTGGTTGCTTTTAAAATATATACAAATGGAGTAATACAAAATGTATTATTTAGATCTAACTTATTTTGCTTACTATGTTTTGAGACTCATCAGCACTGCTTTATATAGATACAGCTTGTTAATTGTCATTGCTGTATTGGATTTCATTGTATGGCTATAGCACAATGTATTTACTTGTTGACCCTCATTCAGTTTTATATAAAACTGAATGAGGGTCAACAATTTTATACACACACACACACACACACACACACACATACACACACATATATATATGTATACACATATATATATGTCCACAAACATACACACATATTTGGTGGACATACATATAACATAAATTTCTGTTTTACATATTTTAGATGTGAAATTACCAGGAAATAGGACATACATATGATCATTTCTAGTAGATATGGCCAAATGCTTTTCCAACATTTTGCCTGAGAATTCTAGTTGTTGTACATTCTTACCAACATCTGGTATTACTTGTGTTTTTCATTTTAGACATTTGGTAAATATGTAGTGAAATCTTACTATGATTTTAATTTGAATTTCTCTGATGGATAATAAAGTTTTGATGTATTTATTGGTCATTTGGATATTCTCTTGTTAAGGGCTGGTTAAATCTTGTGTCCCTTCTTGTCAATTCTCTCTAAACTGACCTATAATTCCACACAATCTCAACCCTGTATCTTAGCAGGGTGTATATGCATGTGTGTTTATGTAAATTAACACGCTCATTTTGTAATTCCTATGAAATTGCAAATGGTCAATCAAGAAAAAGAATTTAGCTAGAAGATTTACATTTTTAGATATAAATGGCAATTATAAAGACATAGTAATTAAATCTTAATTATGTATGCCAATGACTAAAACCCATGGAAAAGAGTAGAGAATCTAGGTTTATGACAAAAATGGCAGTGGGAGAAAGGATGGTCCTTCAATAAATGGTTGTGGGTCAGTTAGAAATCAATACAGAAAATGTATTTTGCTTCTACCTCACAGTACACACAAAAAACAATTCCAGATCTAAAAATGAAAGATTAAAGTGATGTTTTTTATAAGAAAAAAATAAGAGAATATGTTTCTGACCTTGAAGCAGCCAAATATTTTTAAACAAGTAGAACAAGTAGAATTTGCTGCTGTCAAGAGGTAAGGTTGAGAGGAAAACGTCTCAAGGACAACTCCAAAGCTTTAGGACTGTGTACGAAGAAGCAAGAGATGCCATCTATTCTGATAAGGAAGACCACAGCATGAGCCAAGGTTGAGTGTACAGGTCAAAACTGTAGTATTGGAAAACTTAAATTTGAGATGCTTATATATTATACTATAATAATAATATAATATTTCTGAAGAGAAGTCAAGTAGACAGTTGAACATATGAGTCAAATTTCATGGGAGAGAGAACTTTAGTAATTGTCTGAGTAGAGATTTATTGTACAACCAAGAGTTAAGAGAAGAGGGTCAAGGCTGAAAATCAGAATTTTACTGAAAAATGATGGGCAGAAGATCCAAATGAAAATTCTGAGAAGACTGGGCACAAAGAAGTAGACTTTTGCATATTATATATGGCAAGGACATTGTTAATTGGCACATTACAGACAGACCTTCTATGTGTCAGGGATAGTATTTACCCCATTTTAAGGATGTGCAAACTGAAGTTGAGATGTGTTTAAAATTCAGACTGAGATGGCTCTGACCTTGTGTTCTTCATCTTTTTCTTTAAATACATCATGCTTTCTGCCTCACGAAAGAACTACATCCTCATTTCCAAAATCTTTTCAACAAGAAAGTCAAAGGAAACTGACAAACTCTGATAACTTGTTATGCCCTACTTAATATTAAATAAAATTTGAGATTATCTTTTCCTTTACATTATGAAAAGATGTTTACTGAGAAAACTTAGTGTTCTTTAAGCAGAAGGTGGCTCACAAAGAACTTCATTGTGGTAGAATTCCAAGGTGACTTTACATCCACACGTTGTTCTTAGTCATGCAGCACAAGTTGTATAGTTTGTGGTTGGAGACATATGCCTGTTAGTTCTCTAAACAGTAGAAATACAACTGGGAGTGAAACCCCGTCTCTACTAAAATACAAAAAATTAGCCAGGCGTGCTGGTGTGCGCCTGTAGTTCCACCTACACGGGAGGCAGAGGTTGCGGTGAGCCAAGATCGCACCACTGTACTCCAGCTTGGTGACAGAGCAAGACTCTGTCTCAAAAAAAAAAAAATACAACTGGGAATACATATCTATGCAGAAAGTGTGGTAGGTGGCAAGGTCTACGAAATAAAGAGGGTTGGAGGTAGAAAGAAAAAGAATTTTTTTTATTGATCACTATTTGATGTACTAATAGTGGAAGCTAGGTACAGTGGGATTTTAACTTAAATAACTAACTTAGAGATATGTTCCTATGGCGCTAATTAAAATATCTCTGAGTTTATATTGTGATGCCCTTTATGTGTTGAGTATGTTAAAGAAAACTATTTCACTACATCATGTGGTGTTCCTACGCGAAATGATATTAAATAATAAATGATAAAAATAAAAAATAAAATGATAATAACAATAATAAAAATAAATACATGATAAGTAGTGTAAGTACACACATTCAGGTACTGGGCTGCCCTGGTTCAAATCCCAACTCTGACACTTAGTAGAACCATGCTCTTTGACAAGATACTTTCTGTCTGTGCTTTCTCTTCATCTGTAGAAACAGGAATCATAATAGTATGTTATTATTATTACCATCATCATTATTATTAGGGTGGATTTGAAAACTAAACAAATTTGCATGTATATAGCATGTGAATAGGTGTGGCACATAATAAGCTATGTGCTTGTATTTAAGCAAATAGTGTGTGTTAATAATATTTGTATAATAAGCTAATAAATGTCTATTAAATGTCTGAATGTGAGCCTATGCTGAAAAAAAAAATCTCTCCTTAAAAAGCAAAAGGATGCTAGGTACTAGACTGCTTGCCAATGTGTGCATTCAACATTCAACTTATAGGCTTTAACAGATGTGTGTATGCAGTCTCGCACCTAGCATACACACATCTGTTAAAGTCTGTGAGATGAAATTAATAGCAATAAGAAATATTCTTGTGTTGTAAGTCCCTTCTGTGGCTGGAGCATGTGTTTTGTTTAGAGCTATTTGAGAAAAACTGCCAAAGAAGAAAAATCCATATTTGTATTGCTTGTCTCATCATCAATCAAAGAATATTCATTAATTGTCTCTCCACTGTGCTCGATCTCATCATGATAAAGTCAGACAACAGCATTTATTATCCATTCCCTGTGTGCAGGTGTAGAAGAAAGTATTTATTAAATGTTTACTTTCACATTGTGTCAGGTTCTTTTCAAAGTGAGTAAAAAAGCAGACACTATTCTGAAATAAAATCATGATTTACAGTTGTGTAAGGATGAAGGTATTGTGGCTCTGAAGGGCATTCTGCACGGTGTGAATTTCAACTCATAATTGATGGTGGACATATTCTTCCTATTACTTAGCATGTACAATGCTACCTCTCTAGACAAGCTAGTGGCATTACACTGTCTGGGGTAATGAACTTGAGACTATAATATTGATAAGCTCAGTTAGTCTTCCACAGTGTACACTAAGTCATATCAGAATTACAGGAGTTTCCCATAATTTTGGAACACACATCAATAACATATTTATACAAATACAGCCCAAAGAAAACCAAACATCAAGCATTCATATTTGACTGCTTCCTCTCAAATGTTACACCAAATAAGCCAAATTAGGTCAGTTTTAACTTTAGGAAACTAATATCTTAAAGGATTAATTGGCTTAGAAAAAGACATAATTATCTATAAAATTAATCTTGATTACAAAACTTCCATAATCCCTTTTATAACCTTTATAACCTTTATTAAGGAGTTGGTTAACGCTTCATGACAACCTTGTTAATCTGACACAGGAGTCCATATACTGGTTTTGCATCAGTGTGCCTTTCACATTAATAATTTATAGAGAAACTGAACTTACTTTCCCTTTCAAAACATGCAGCCCCTCAAGATCTAAAGTTTTTACCAGAGATACTCTAAGAAAGCAAAAAACTCTCATTATCAACAAGGTAACAAAGGTTAAGGCAATTATGACAAACTCCTCTGAGAGCTGGCATGGTGCAAACAAGTGAAAGGGTCTTGGGTTCACAGCCTTGGAAATTACATGTGAAAGGGTCTTGGGTTTACAGTTTTCAAAATTACATGTGAAAGGGTCTTGGTCGATGGAGGAGTGGGGTGGGGGTTTGATCTTGTTTAAGTAAAAACAATGTCTTCCAGAGAGATTCCCCCATACTGTGCCTGCTATCTATAGGAAGGTGATTTAGGAGACGCCAGTTGGCCAGCCTTTTCTTCTATTGAAATGCAGTGTGGAAGTCAAGGGGGAGGTGATCCCAGATGCCTGGGTCTCCTTCCTCAATTTGACGGCACAAATTCATGGCTGGGCTCTGCTTTAAAAAAGTCATCTGAGATTCCTCCTATGGAACAAAATTCAATCAAAGCCACTGAAAAAGCCTATATAAAAAAATAATTATTCCCTCTGAATCGTATACAAATAATTAGGCTAAGTATAATAAAGCAAACCAGTCCTACCATAATTTGTTTTTAGAAAAATGGGAAACTGGAGAGAAAAAAATATGTTTTAAAACTATGGTACATCTGTTATTAGATTCTAGTCTTGCCTAATTTTTTAAAAAATTTTTATTATTTTCTACAGTTTGGACCAAATTCTAATTTTTCTTGGCTATGAGTATTAAAAATAACATTTTCAATTTTTTTCTCCTTCTCTTTTCATTTTTCCTAATTCGGAGTCACTGAACACTAAGCTGTGCTTTCTTAAAGACCTGCAAACTGAGGCCAGACAACTTAAACTTCAGAAGAAAATAATGGCAACTTATTTACATACAAAACCCACTTTCATGGCTGCCTAGTAAGGTATGGACCAAATGTTGATTTTTCCAGGATTGTTCTTTCCTTTGTTGTTGCTGTTTCTCCCTTCCGCCCCACTGTTTTCTCTTCACAGGACACAAGACTTCCCAACCTGCTAAAAATGAGCTTTCAGAACCTACCCATCTAGGAACAAGCTGTCCGAGCCATAAGAGATCGGAGGAAACCTGAGACCAGACACTCATTTTCTTGTAAAATGCTTTCTGCAAAAGACTTTTTAAACCTCAAGGACTGTCCCCTCCCTAAGGCAGACTTAAACCTGTTCACCGTTGGAAGCAGCTATACCCACAATGGGGAGAGGTGTGCAGCGTATGCAGTCACCGCTGCCACTGAAGTGGTTGAGGCAGCCCCCTTGCCCAGGGGAATGACATGCCCTCATTCAGGTCCTGTGCCTCGAGGAAGGCAAAGTGGCCAGTATTTACACCAACTCCAAGTACGCCTTTGCAACTGTCCACATACAAGGAAAGAGGGCTGCTGACAGCAGGAGGAAAAGAAGTCAAAGATTAAGGACGAAATTCTCAGACTGCTAGAAGCAGTTTGGAAGCCCAAAGAGGTGGCTGTCATACATTACCAGGGCCACCAAAGAGGAGCTGATCTTATACAAAGAAGCTAAGGCAGCTGCACTGAACAAAGGGCCTGTGCAGGCCCCACCCGCTTGTTCACAGTCACCCCATGGATCCGAGAGGTGTGGGAAAGCCAGAGCACTCTAAGAAAACCAGTGGGCACAGCAGGAGGGGGCAAAGCAGAGGGCTGGGGGATGGTGGCTACTCCCTGACAACAGACCAGTGGTGCCTTGGAGCTTGGCTCATACCATCGTTGCTCAGTGCCATGGTCTCACCCACCCAGGTAAACTGCTCTGGAGAGCTTACTCAACAGGTATGACTATATTGCAACCCTCCCCACACTCTGTGCTGCAGTAAGCAATCAGTGCCTTACCTGTACTAAAAACAACCCCCCACCGCGGCTGCAACCTGCCCCAGGGGTGCAATGGGTGGGCAGCTGTCCCTTTGAGAACACAGAGGTGGACTTCACTGAAGTCAAGCCCAGTAAAGGGTACAAATACCTACTGAATATCCAATGCAACCCTGAGAAAAAAGAATGAAGCAGGAGGCATCACACATCCTAATTTCAAACTATATTACAAGGCTGTAGTGAAAATGATATGGTACTACCATAAAAATAGACTCACAGCCCAATGGTACAGAACAGAGGTCCCCAAAGTAAATTCAGCTGAAGAATACTAATGGGAAAAGACAGTCTTTTCAACAAATGATTTTGTGAATACTGGATATTTATATTCAAAAGAATACAGTTGGGCCCTTAATTTATACAATATACAAAAATCAACTCAAAATGGAGTAAAGACAAATCGAAGACCTACAAATGTAAACTCCTAAAAGAATACATAGGGAATATGTTTTTTGGCTCTGGTCTTGGCGGTGATGTTTTGTTTGACGTGACACCAATGCCACTGGCAACAAAGGCACAGATAAACGGGTGGAACTACATTAAACCAAAAAAGTTCTGCACAACGACGGAAGTCACAAAAGGAAAAGACAACCAGCAGAGTGAGAGTATTTTCAACCCCATTATCTAATATGGACTTAATATCCTAAACAGTTAAGAAATTCATACAACTCAACAGCAAAAACCCAAATTACCCAATATAAAAAACAGGCAAACAATCTCAGAAACATTTTTCCAAAGGAAACATACCAGTAGCCAACAGAGATATGAACATGTTATGGGTATCACTCATCATCAGAGAAATACAAACCAAAACTACAGTATGATACCACCTCCCATCTGTCAGGTTGGCTGTTACCAAAATATTAAGGACGCGGAGAAACCTTGCACTGTCCCTTACTACCAGGGCAGGCTCGAACCCAAGGGGGAGGGTCTGAGCTACCTGCAACCAGGGATCAACACGTGGGAACTGGGCCGGGGGCCGGGTTGCGGCCACAGCCTGCCAAGCACCCCCACCGCGGAGCCTTCCAGGGTGCCCTCAGGTGGCCGGCGGACGCTAAGCGCCAGCCGCTTTGATCTGCAGAGCGTTTTTAGCTTTCCTGGGGTCATTTAACCCGTGACCTCCAGAAAAGCCCTTCCTGAAGCTTTTGACCATACGATCTAGGACCGTGGGTTTAGACTGACGTTTCCCCACGACGTGTGTCCCCTTTTGAACAGTGACGCAAGACAAAGGAGGGGTGTCCCCGGAAGGACCACCCAGGGGCCCACCTGGCCGCGCCTTTGCGGGAACTTCGGCGCCTCTGAGCGGTCCGCGGGTCGGTATAACCCCTGACTCGGAGAGCTCAGCTTGAGCTCAGCTCCAAACCGCCATGAGCCGTAGGAGGTTGGCCACGGAGACGCAGGCTCGGCCCGGTCGGGCTCCGGAGTTTGCCCCGCGGAGCTGCAGGCTGGAGGCTCAGCAGGCTCCTGCGCTCCCCACACTCACACTCACCCAGAGGTTGTCACGTCCCCACTCCAACCCGAGGAATCCACCTGCTGTCTCCACGTGGAGACCCTGGGGGGTGACCAGGCTCCCCGTGCGTCCGCACGAAGGCCTGACTAAATCCACCTGCTGTCTCCACGTGGAGACCCTGGGGGGTGACCAGGC
>NW_022436979.1:20847932-20884934 GCF_009761245.1 Sapajus apella | reverse complement strand
CCTGGGGGGTGACCAGGCTCCCCTTCCGTCCGCAGACGGGCCTGACTAAATATACCTGCTGTCTGCATACGGAGACCCCGGGAGGTGACCAGGTTCCCCTTGGGTCCGCACACGGGCCTGACTCAATCCACCTGCTGTCTCCACGTGGAGACCCAGGGAGGTGACTAGACTCCCCTTGCGTCCGCAGACGGGCCTGGTCAGAGTTGGTCCCGTGGCCTTACCTCACCCGGAGCTCCCGTCAGTTCAGTCCGTCCACCCGCGCGTCCGGCCAGCGACAACGCCGGAGCAGCAGTGGTTCCCCTTCCGGGCAGGAGGCCCTGGAGCAGCTTACGGGAGGGCCCCGGCGTCGGTCCGGCGGGGAACAGGCAGCTGTCCGTCCTTTCCGACCCCAAACCGGTGGCCCAAGAGCTTCCGGGTCAGGGAACCAAAAGTGGCGGACAATGTCATGTGACAGGAAGCCCAAGCGGCACTCGGGGAACGGGGGACGCTCTTCACGACGCCGGCGGGCCCAGACGGGTTCGCGCCCAGACGTGTGGACCCCGCTGAGAGCAGCACGGTTTGCACAGGGGAAGGGGCCGGGGACGGACCGGAACTGCAGACCTCGCGGCCGTCTCCTCCAGGGTCTTAGCTGGTAAGCCGTGCGCCGAGGGAGAGGCCGCTGTCAGCAGGAACACGGGGACGCAGCGGACCGCGTGCTCACGAAATCCGGGGCCCGCGGCCGCCCCGCGGACCCAGCCCGGCCTGGACAGCGGCGGCCCGTCCGGACAGCGGTGCTCGCCGTTCCCTCTTACGCGGTGCCGTGGTGTGTCCAGTCTCGTCCAAAAGGTGATCAGCGCTGTGCCACCCGCTGCCCCTCACTGAATTCCCCAGAATTCTCACCCGGTTTTGAGAAATGAAAGCCCTTAGCATAAGCCCATCTCAGGTCCATAATTCACGACTTTGGCGATGCTTCTCTGCATTATTTTCACTGATATCTGCGTATAGATTGGGAAATGTGTGTGTGCATTGTGTGCACGTGTGCCAGTGCGTATGGAAGTCATGTTTGCACTGCACTGTAATCCATTCAGTGTGCAAAGCATTACGTCTGAAAAACAGTATATATGCGTTAATGAAAAATATTTATGTTTAAAACATGCTGACGCGGGGACACAAAGTAAACATAATGTTTGAAAAATGGCACCAATGAACTCGCTCAATGCAAGGTTGCTGCAAATGTTCATTTTGTAGCATACGAAGCATTTGTGAAATGCATTAAAACGAAGAGCAATAAAACAAGATTATGCTTTTAATTATGAGTATAATTATGTTCAATTATATTTCTTACTTTTTCTTTCTTTCTTTTTTTGTTTTTTTTTTTAAGACAAGGTTTCACCATGCTCCTCAGGCTAGTCTTGAACTCCCGACCTCAGATGATCCACCTGCCTTGGCCTCCAAAGTGCTTGGATTACAGGCATGAGCCACCACACCCAGCCAATAAAGAATCACAACCAGAGCTGAGGTGCTTGCTAAAGGCAAAGTACAGGATCTTAGTTATAAATACCAGCTGTGACCATGCGCCTCATTACAGAAATGAGAACTGTAATTATTATGAGTATTTCCCATTTATTTATTTATTTATTTTTGGCATCATAGCTTTATTTGTGCGCTGTGAGGGTGAAGGCAATCTATTGTCGTCTTCTTTCCCTGATAGGCTTCAGAATCAAGCGGGGTGGGTGAAACAGCCATGAGCAGGGCCAGGTGTGGGCTGCGTGGTCCGTCAGGAGTCCTTAGGGCTATGACCCACGTGTGCATATCCTGTTTCAGAGGAGGGGTCCTGAGGAAACGGGGCCAGCAAGACTGGGCAGCGGTTAAGCTGAAAGCCTGCAAGTTTGAAGGGACACAGACTTGGGCAGAAGAAGAGATGAAGTCAGGTCAGGACAGGGCTGCAGCCCCACAGACTGAGGAAGGCAGAGCTCCTGGGGAGAAGCTGGGATGCATTACTCAGCCAAGCTTGTGCTTTGCTCTCCTCAAAGTGGGCTCCTCTGTTTAATGAGCCCTTAATCTCTCCTCAGGAGGGCAGGAGAAGAGAAAACCCAAAATGAGACGGAAAAGTTCTGTGCTGGACTTTCTGAAACTGGTGGTCTGAAATAGTCCACAAAGAACATGATTTCTCAGTTACCTAGCATTGCTGTCTGCATTCCTGCTCCCATGACCTTAGTGTCTATCCTGGAAGGCTTGAGGGCCTGCTGGTATCTTCCCTACAGAAAGGAAGCTCCATCAATCATTAGAGATCATCTGGCAGCAGGTCTAGTAGTAGAGCAGGCTCTCTGGGTTTACTGCTCAAGGTAAACAAACAGTGACTGTGATTAAAGGAGCCTGACATCTTTCCCTCAGCCCAAATTACATCCCATCTCCAGGCCTGTCTGGGCCATGGGTGAGAACAGCAGGAAGGAGCTAAGCCTGATGGAAGTCCCCGCGCTGGCCACCAGTCTTGCTAATGAGCTTGATCTCCTCCAACACGATGTCCCTGCTGACAGCCTTGCACATGTCGTACAGGGTGAGGGTGGCCACTGCAGCAGAGGTCAGGGCCTCCATCTGCATCCCGGTGGGGCCCCGAGTCCGGCAAGATGCCCGGATCTCCATGGCATGGCGTGTGCTGTCCAGCTCCAGCTGTACCTGGACATGGCTCAGGGCCACGTGGTGGCACAGAGGGATCAGCTGGCTGATCAGCTTGACTGCCTGGACTCCAGCTAGCTGGGCCACCACCAGGGCATCTCCTTTCTTGAGCTGGTTCTGCTGGACAAGCTTGAAGGCTACAGGCCCCAGGAGGACCACGGCTGAGGCCACAGCCACCCGTTCTGTGTCTGGCTTCCTGCCCACATCTACCATCGCTGCCCGTCCTTCCGAGTCCACATGAGTCAGTTGTTCTGAGGTTAGCTGGGGTCCTGAGGGGGCAGCAGAAGCCCAGGAACCTGGGCTAAGGCACTTTGAGTTGGCATCTGAGTCTGCATGGGAAGTGTCGTGTCTCTGAAAGGAGCCAGACCCCAGCTGCTGCTGGGCTAGAGGAGGGATCTGGGGGACCCTGTATCCTTTCCATAAAGTGGCCATCTGGCTGGAGAAACTCATTCTGGACCATAGACCCTCAACATGGAGGGCATCCCAGGAGGAAATGCTTGGATTGGCTGGTGGGGAATCATGGAACATCAAAAATGACTTGACGGGTCACCCACCGATGAGGATCATGGGCCAGTTCTTCATCTGGGAAATACTGAACATGCCTGCATGCTGCCGCTTCTTCCTGCCCACAGCAGCCCCGATGATTCTCAGCAGCTCCTGCTCAGAGGACCCAGCTCACAGGTGATCCCACAGAGATACCTGAGTTTCCAAAGAGGCAGACCTTGGGGTTGCCATGAGCTTTGATTCGCAGGCGGTTGCAGGTCCCACAGAAATGCTCGGATGTGGATGTGATGAAGCTGATCTGGCCTTGGAAGCCAGGATTTTAAAGGCCTTGACTGTGCTCTGGCAGCTTCTCCAGCTCTGGCCACTGCTGCCGGGCAGTGTCCAGCATCTCCTTATAGCTGACCATCTTCTTGAAGTTCCACTTGTTGCCGTCAAAGGGCATGCACTCTATGAAGCGCACATCTGGGGGAGGCCCTCGGTCAAGGCCGCAAAGTCCAGGAGTTCATCCGCGTTAAGGCCTCGCGTCCTCTATTTTTACTGACTATGTTTGTTTATGTGCATATATCTTACTTTTCCTCTATTATATCCTTATTATGTAAGAAAAGATATGTTGACTTTATGTCATAGTAATGAAGTATTGTTAACTTTATGTTATAATAATGAAGTTATGTGACTTCAAAAAGAAAAGTAAATATCACACAAGGACTTTATCTCCTCTTCTGGGGAAGGAGGTAGTGTGTTTTTGGTTTCACACAGGGTAGTGATATCAGACTAGGTGAAATCATGGGCTTGTTACTGTCTTTACTTGGAGTTTAAGTATGATTTAAGGAGTTGCTGTAGCTGCCAGGTTGACAAGGGGTAGACTTGTGATGTCTAGTTTTACGTATTGACTAGACTAGGGCAGGTGGTGCCCAGATATTTTGATAAACATTCTTTTGAGTGTATCTGCAAGGGTGTTTCTGGATGAGATTAACATTTACGTTGGTAGACTAGGTGAAGCACACTGCTCTTCCCAATATCGGGTGAGCCTCATCCAGTCAGTTGAAGGTGTGACTAGAACTAAAGGCTGACCCTCCCCCTGATGAGAGAAAAAAATTCTTCTGCCTGATTGCCTTTGCACAGGAACAGCTGCTCTTCCTGGTCATGAAGACTGCTAGCAATTGCATAAGCCACTTTCTTACAATCAATCTTTCTCTTAATCTCTTTCTATTTTTCTTTCTCTATTGGTTCTGTTTCTCTGGAGAATGCTAATGCAACCAGTTAATTAGTATTTTTGCTTCAAACAACCATTTATCTTGTAACAAAATTAATAGAAACATACACTTTGTATTTACCTACATATTCTCTATTTCTGAAATCCCTCATTTTAGAGATACATGTTTCATCTGATATTATTTCCCTTCCCTCTGAAGAATTTTCTTTGGCATTTCTCATAGTGCATATTTGCTGACAATAAATTCTCTCTGCTTTTGTTTGTCTGGAAAATATTTTATTTGAATTCATTTCTTAAATAATTTCTAGTTATATAATTCTAGCTTTATAATGTTTCTTTCTTTCTGTCAAGACTTTAAGATAGATATCTTTCCATTGCCTTTTTTCTCACATTGTTTTTGACCACAAGTCAGAGACAATTGCTATTGTTGTTCCCTGAAATACATATGTAGCTATTATCCTCTGAATCTTTATAAAGATCCAGAGAATACAAGTATTTACCGATGATTTACATTACGATATGGCTTGCTGTGGTTTTTATTTTGTTAAAGCAAAATAAAACTCACCAGCGGGTTGTTAAGTTTCTTGAAATACTGGGTTTATGATTTTCACGAAATTTAAATATTTTAAGCCATTATTCGAAGCTGTCTCTTTTCGAGTACTCTAGTTTTAAATCTTTAATCCACTAGCTATTGTACTCATTGTCCAAGGCTCTGTTATTGATGGATTCATTATAATCTTTTCTTCCCCTGTGCTTTAGCTCAGGTAATTTACACTGCTATACTTTCAAGTTTACCTATCTTTACCTTTTTATTTCTTTTTGATATGGGGTCTCACTCTGTCACCCAGGCTGGAGTACAGTGGGACAATCTTGGCTCATTGCAGCCTTGACCTCCTGGGCGCTAGTGATCCTCCCACATCAGGCTCCTGAGTAGCCAGGACTACAGGCACAGACCACCATATCTGGCTAGTTTTTTGTATTTTTCGTAGAGACAGGGTTTCACCATGGTGCTCAGGCTGGTCTCAAACTCCTGAGCTCAAGCAATGCACCTCCCTAGGCCTCTCAAAGTTCTGGAGTTGTAGGCATGAGCCATTGCACCCAGCTATATTTACTTTAGAAGTGCATGGCATCTTTTTGTATGCTTGGGAGAGAGGAATTTGGTACCCTGAGTACTGGAGATAAAATAGTGAATAATAAAAGAAGGGTTTCTTACCTCACAGACTTCTAGTCTTAGAGATGACTGAAGAAGCAACTGGTAATTATCTTAAAATATGCTGACTTTTTATGACTGCCCATAAAAATAAGAATATAATAATAGGGATCATAGTCAAGCAATTAGCATCATTTTGGGAGTTATGGATGACATTCTAAATGAGGTAATATTGATGCCAGGACCTGAATGATAAATAATATGAAACAGGGAAGAAGGAGATATTCAAGGAAAGTATTTATTTGAAAAACTCAAGGAAACAAGAAAGATATTTGATGAATTCAAAGAAATTAATTAGTGGAAAAAGGTATGCTGCCAAGAGCTGTGGTGGTGCTGATGGTGATGGGGTTTGCTCTGAGGCTGAGATTACAGAATGATGCAATGGTTAGTCCATGAAGGGCATTCTCAGCCAAGTTAAGGAACTTATATCTTATCCTAAGGAAAATTGGGAGCTAATAAATAATTTTGAGCAAGAGAATAATACAATCAGATTTGTTTTGTAGAAACCTTGCTCTAATTACTGTGTGGAGAATGAATTGGAAAAGTGTCAAGGGCAGGGGGGTGAGCCAGGAGACTTAAAGCATTAGTTCAAGCAAAATACATGATAGAAAGCTGTAATGACAGTAGGAGCAAAGAGAAGTAGAATAATTAGAAAGCCAGTTAGAAGAAAGAAGGAGGTAATTGTATGATGGAATGTGTGGGGAGTGGTAATGAAAGAGAAGGGCAAGTCAAAGAGGCTCTCTAGGTTTTTTTTGCCTGAACTTGTGAGCTTAAAGTAGCTTTTTCCTGATCACAAAAGACCTAGCTCCATGCCTCTTTTATTCTTCAGATCCCTCCTAGCTACTTCAAGCCACAGTGACTTCTTTCCATTCTCTGCAGTTCTGTTGAACCCATTTGGTGCCTCTGCCCTTTTAAGACAAGATATAATAAGAGAGGCAGCAGTGTACAGTAAATAAAAGCATGGCCATGGGAGGTACATGGGCTGTTAATGCTCTAGCTCTACAATTGCTTTGCTCTTTGTCCTCAACTTTCTTGTCTGTAAAATGTGAATAATCAGAGTGATTACAACCATCCTGTAAGGCCACTCTAAGTATTAAATGGGTTAATGTACAAAGAGTGCTTAAGCAGATGCCTGACACATAGTCACATCATATAATGCATTTATATGCTACGTCATGTTATATTTACACGTGATATTATATGAAAGTTGTTTGTTGTTATCGTTACATAATTTCTTATCTTAACTACATGATAAGCTTCCGGGAACCTGCACGCAGGTTTCAGTATGTCTTTTCTCTGCTGTTTCTAACCCTCAGTGGATCCCTGAAAAACGTTTTGGCTTTGCGATATCTTCATTAGAGTGGCTTCAGCGAAAAACAACTTGTTCCTAGAATATATTTAGTGAGCAAATACTTTTGCCTTGAAGCAGAAAAGATTTCTAAATTTTGTTTCTAACCTAAAAATAAAAATAAAAATAAAAGACATGCATGAAATGGGAAAACAATTACTTTTCAGATATGTTTTAGAATTAAATGGGAGATGAGTTAAAGCTGGAAATTTTCTGCTGCTTCTGTAACAATGCAGTTTTGGAATCTGGAGACTTAACAGATATATAACTTATTATAGCAAATGAAATAATTTCAATTACTGCTCTGCCTTTTTCCTTCTAACTCTAAATGGGGCCAGTAGTTTTTATAAAATAAAAGGATATCCAACAGGGCCAGGGTTTGAAAAGAGCATTATTTAAGCTTACGTTTAGCATATTAGGAATCTGTGAAAAATTATTTTTGCTAGTAATCATGAACTCACAAAGTAAATTTTAAGTAAAGTTCCTGTAGTCTGTCTCTGCCAGTGTGTAAACACAGATTGGAAAATAACAAGTGGTTGTATTTTCTGCAATTTTTATGACTACCTTAGTATTTTTTTCCCCATGTGGCTTTTAGAAAAGCCAATTGTAGTTCAATCAGTAGTATTTTAGACAGCTTTCTCAGTAGTTGGAAATACATTATACGCTCAAAAAGGAAGAAAATGGGGAAAATAGAAGATTATGGAAAATGTACAGCAGCAAATAAATCTTTTAGCACAAGATTTTGAAAAACGACTCTTAAAGCAGAAACACTCCACCCATTGATGTAGATGGAGGTTTCAAGTTCATTTTTGGTAATTGAGAGATTTATGGCTACATTTAGAGTATTACACTTGTCTTTCATTTTTCCAGTATATATTAAATAAGTACAATATGGGTATTTTGATATAAATGTACTTTCTGTAACGATTTCCACAATTAAGCAAATGAATATATTTATCACCTGACATACTTTTTTTCTGATGTATGAGAATATAACTTCTATTCCCATAGCAAATTCCAAGTATGCAATACATTATTATAAACTATACTACCTATGCTATATAACTCTAGAAATAATTCATCTTATAACTAAAAGTTTATACCCTTTAACCAGCACTCACCTTTTTCCCCACCCCCAATCACTGGCAAGTACCATTCTAACTTTCTGTTTCCCTCAGTTCAACTTTAGATTCCACATATAAGTGATATCGAATATTTGTCTTTCTGTGTCTGCCTTATTTCACTTAGCGTAATGCCCTCCAGGTTCATCCACATTGCTGCCAATGCAGAATTTCCTTCTCTTTTCAGGCTAAATAATATTTCATTGTATATAGTTATGCAGTACGTAGTGACATTTTGGTCAATGATGGACCACATATATGATGGTGGCCCCATAAGACTATAATGGAGCTAAAAAATTTCTATTGCCTTGTGATGTTGTAGACATCATAATATTATAGTGGAATGCATTGCTCACATGCTTGTGGTGATACTGATTTATCTACTCTGTTTCCAGTCATATAAAAGTATAGCACATATAATTATGTAAGTACATAATACTTGATAATAATAAATGACTTTGTTACTGGTTTATGTATTTGCTATACTTTTTAAATTTCACTTTTTAAATTGATAAGTCATAACTATACATACTCATGGGGTGTACATAGCAATATATTTTACATAGAGTGTATAGTTATCAGATCAGGAGAATTAGCATATTCATCACCATTTCTTTGTGTTGGGAATGTTTGATAACCTCCTTTTAATTATTTGAAATGACATTGTTAATTATAGTTATCTTACATTGGAATAGAGCATTGGAACTTATTCCTTCTGTCTTTGAGCTTCCTATATATATTTTAAAGCTATTATTTCATTAAATATAGCTTTTATTCATTTTTCCTTCTCTTCTCTCTTGGGAATACCCCTAATGTAAATGTTTGTTTACGTAATTGTGCCCCATAAATCCTGTAGACTTTCTTGTTTCTTTTTTTTCTGTCTTTTGTTTGCCTGTCCTATTTCAATAGACTTGTTTCAAGTTCAGAAATTCTTTCTTCTGCTTTCAGTGTGTTGCTGAAGCTCTTGATTGTATTTTTTACTTCATTCCTTGAATTCTTCAGCTTCAGCATTTATGTTTGGTTCTTTTTTATATATTTATCTTCTTACTAAAATTTCTTATTCAAGTCATGAATTTTTGTGATTTTGCTGAATTGTCTATCTGTATTCTGTATTTTACTGAATTTCCTTAAGATTATTATTTTAAATTCTTTTTCTGATATTCTATACATTTCCTTATGTTGGGGTCTGTTACATGAGAATTATTGTTTTTCTTTGGAGATGACATATTTCCTTGCTTGTTTTCATGGTCGATGTGTGCCTACATTGATTCCTATGCATATGGTAGAAAACTCGCCTCTTCCAATTTTATGGAGTAGGTTTCATAGGTTTCTATACTAGTCGCATTTGTGTTTCTCAGTGCCTTTGGCTGACAGAATTTATGGCAATGGTGGTTTGGCTTTGGAAGGGGTGGGCTCACTGGGCTGTTTCTCAGGTTGGGGACCATGTGTGCACATGATGGGTCAGCCAACTGGGGTCTGGCTGACTAGGGGTGAGGCCACAGGGCTGTTAATCTGTCCAGGAGCATAAGCACACGGTTGCTTGAACAGTCTGGGGCATTCCTGCCAGGAATGGCTTGTGGGGCAGTTTCTGCTGGGGGTGACCCATGAGGCTGTTCAGTTGGCATGTTTTTCACGGCTGCCCACAGGAGTGTTTCTCAGGCCTGCAGTGTGGTCACATGGCTTCTTGGCTGGCCTGGGTATGTGTCTGGAGGAGGCTGCTTCTTAGGATGTAGATGTGGCCTGGCCTAGGGGTGTGTCTGCCTTGGAAAATACAGGGCCTTTTCTCAGGCTTGGCTTACGGAGTGAGTGGAGGGGGAGGAGTGCACACCTTGTTTTCCTAGTTCAAAACAATGTGGCTGTGTGAATTCCTAGCAGCTCAGGGCTTGCAAGGACTATGATTCTACTGTAATAAGGATTGTAGGTGTTTGTGGTGGCAATGGGGCTGTTGGGATCTTCTGCTTACCTTTTCCCTATAGTGAGAAGTCTTCCTGACTCTGGGCCAATCCCATCTGGCAAGGGAGATGGGACTGCAGAGGCCAGGCGCTTCCTTGTTGCCTTCCTGGACTTCCAGTCACTACATATGCACCTCCATTTCCCAGCTGCAGTCCAGTGCACTCCCTTTCGCCCTGTGTAGGCCTAGGCTAATATGTGTGTTTGTATCTTAGTTTCTAACAAAAAGCTTTTAAAAGTCTTTTTTATAGCTGTGCAATGTTTGTGTTTTAAGCTAAGTGTTATTACAAAAGAGAAAGTTAAAAAAATTACACATTTATAAAGTAAAAATGTTACAGTAAGCTAATTTATTAGGGAAAAAGAAACATTTTAAAATAAATTTAGTGTAGCCTAACTGTACAATGTTTATTAAATCTGCAGTAGTGCACAGTAATGTCCCAGACCTTCAGATTCACTCACCACTCACTTACTGACTCAGCCAGAGCAACTTCCAGTCCTGTAAGCTCCACTCACAGTAAGTGCCCTATACAGGTGTGTCATTTTTTAATCTTTTATACTATACTTTTTTATAAATAGATATGCTTAGATACGTAAATACTTACTATAAAGGCTACAGTTTTACAATTGCCACAGCATAGTAACATGCTGTACAGGTTTGTAGTATAGGAATAATAGGTTACAGTATATAGCCTAGGTATGTAGTAAACTTCACTGTCAAAGTTTTTCTAAGTACACTCTATGATGTTTGCACAATGACAGAATCACCTAATGACACATTTGTCAGAATATATCTCCATTGTTAAGAGTTGTGTGAGTATAAAATTTCTTTATTCATCCATCTATCAATGTCTAGGTAGTTTCCACATCTTAGCTACTGTGAATAATGCTGCAATAAACATTGGAATGCAGATATTTCCCTGACACATTGAATTCACTTCCTTTACATCCAGATGTGAAATTGATGGATCACATGGTTGCTCTATTTTTTTGAAAACCTTTATACTGTTTTCCATAATGGCTCTCTCAACTCGTATTCCTACCATCAGTGTGTAAAAGTTTTCTTTTCTCCGCATCCTCACCAGTACTTCATATCTTAATATTTTGGTAACAGCCAACCTAACAGATGTGAGGTGGTATCATACTGTAGTTTTGATTTGTATTTCTCTGATGATTAGTGATACTGATAACATTTTTATATCTCTGTTGGTTACTGGTATATTTTCTTTGGAAAAATGTTTCTGAGATTCTTTACCTATTTTTTATATTGGGTAATTTGGGTTTTTGCTATTGAGTTGTATGAATTTCTTAAACATTTAGGATATTAAGTCCATATTAGATAATGGGGTTGAAAATACTTTCTCTCACTCTGCTGGTTGTCTTTTCCTTTTGTGACTTCCGTCGTTGTGCAGAACTTTTTTGGTTTAATGTAGTTCCACCCGTTTATCTGTGCCTTTGTTGCCAGTGGCATTGGTGTCACGTCAAACAAAACATCACCGCCAAGACCAGAGCCAAAAAACATATTCCCTATGTATTCTTTTAGGAGTTTACATTTATAGGTCTTCGATTTGTCTTTACTCCATTTTGAGTTGATTTTTGTATATTGTATAAATTAAGGGCCCAACTGTATTCTTTTGAATATAAATATCCAGTATTCACAAAATCATTTGTTGAAAAAGACTGTCTTTTCCCATTAGTATTCTTCAGCTGAATTTACTTTGGGGACCTCTGTTCTGTACCATTGGGCTGTGAGTCTATTTTTATGGTAGTCCCATATCATTTTCACTACAGCCTTGTAATATAGTTTGAAATTAGGATGTGTGATGCCTCCTGCTTCGTTCTTTTTTCTCAAGGTTGCATTGGATATTCAAGGTTTTTGTGGTTGCATACAAATTTTTGGAGAGTTTTTTTCCCCCATTTTTGTGAAAGACAGTAGAATTTTGATATGGATTGCATTTTATCTGTAGTTCAATTTTGGTAGTATGGACATTATAACAATATTAATTCTTTCAATTCATAAATGCAAGATATCTTTCTATTTACTTGTGTCTACAATATCTTTCATCAAAGTTTTATAATTTTCAGTGTACAGATCTTTTACATCCTTGGGTAAATTTATTTCTAAGTATTTTTAAAAAACTATTTTGAATTGAATCATTTACTGATTTCTTTTTAGGATAGTTTGTTGTTAGTATATAAAATTTACTTATTAGTTCAAATGGGTTTTGTGGAGTCTTTAAGGTTTTCTATATATAATATCATTGGCAAACAAAGACAATTTCAGTTTTTTCCAGTTTGAATGCTTTGTATTATTCTTACTTAAGTGATGTACCTAGAACTTTCTGTGCTACATTGAATAGCAGTGATAAGCTTGTGTACTCTTGACCTGTTCTTGATCTTAGGGAGAAATCCTTCTGGTTTTCACCACTAAGTATGATGTTAGCTATTGGCTTGTCATATAAAGGCTTTATGATGTTGAGATACATTCCATTTATACTTAATTTTTTAAGAGTTTTTATTATAAAAGGATATTGAATTTTGTCAAATGCCTTGTCTGCATCCATTGAGATAATCATATGATTTTCGTCCTTCATCCTGTTTATATGTTGTATGTACCCTTTTGATTTGCATATTTTGAATCATACTTGCATCCCTGGGAAAAGTCCACTTGATTGTGGTGTATAAACCTTTTAACACACTATTAAATTTGTTTTGCTAAAATTTTGTTAAGGATTTTTGCACCCACATTTATCAGAGATATTGACTTGTAATTTTTTTTTTTCTTGTAGTGTCCCCTTCTGGCTTTGGTGTCAGATCAATGCTGATTGTAACGTGAGTTTGAAATTATTTTTTATTCTTCAATTTTTTGAAAGGAATTTGAGAAGAATTGTTACTAATTTTACTTAAGTGTTTGATAGAGTTACCAGCAAAGCCATTGGATCCTGAGATCTTTTGTTATTTTGACGAGTTTTTCAATTACTGATTCAATCTTCTTACTTGTTATTGGACTGTTTAGGTTTTCTGTTTCTATGTATTCGTCCTTTTCTTTACAGTTATCAATATTTTGGTGTGTAAATGCTCATAGAGGCCAATTATGATTCTTTGTAGTTCTGTGGAATCAATTGTAAAGTCTCTTTCATTTTCAATTAAAATTCACAAATATGTAAAATTAAACAATAAACTTTTGAACAACCACTAGGTCAAAGAAGAAGTAAAAGAAAATTAGAAAATATAGCAAGACAAAAATAAAAACAGCATGCTCCAAACTTATGGGATGTGGCAAAAGCCATACAATTATAGCATACACTCATGGCATTAAACAACTACATTACAAAAAGAAAGATAAAAAAAAAAAAAACCTTAACTTTCCACCTTAAGCAACTAGAAAGAGAAGAATAACTTAAGCCTAAATTTAGCAAAAGGAAGGAAATAGCAAAGACTAGGTGAGCTGAATATATAGAAAAAATTTTTAAACAGAAAAAAGTTATAAAATGAAGCATTTTTCAAAAGGTAAAGAATATTTTAAAACTTTTAGTTAAACTAAGAAAAAATGAAAGTGACCTACAATAAATAAAGCCAGAAATAGAGGAGAAGCATTATATCACCTGTTGCTGAAATAAAAAAATTATAAGGGCTTATTATAAGCAAGTGTGCACAAGTAAATCAGATGTTAGAGTAAATGAATAACTTGCAAGACACATACAACCTGCTAAGACTGAATTAAGAAGAATTGGAAACTCTGAATATATCAATAACATATAAGGAGCCTTAATGAGTAATCAAAAATCTTACAACAAATATAGGCCTAGGACCAATAAGCTTCACTGGTGAATTCTACCAAACACTTAATAATGAACACCAGTATTTCTCAAACTGTCCCAAAAAACTGAAGGAGAAGAAACACTTCCCAACTGACTTTATGAGTCCGGCATCACCCTTATACTAAAGCTACACAAAGCTGCCGCAAGAAAAGAGAACTACCGGCCAATATCTTTGATGAACTTAGGTGCCAAATCCTCAATAAAGTACTAGCAATTTGAATTCATCAGTATATCCAGGAAAGGATCATACACTCTGACAAAGTGTGAATTTGCCCTGAAATTCAAGGATGGTTCAACATATGCAAATCAATCAACATTTATATCACATTAATAGAATAAAGGATAAGATTCATGTGATCATCTTGAAAATTACAGAAAATGGCATCTGACAAAATTCAAGAATATTTCATGATAAAATCTCAACATAATAAAAGTCATGTATTACAAGCTCACAGTTAACGTTCTCAATGATAGCAAATTAAAGCTTTTTTTTCTAAGATCAGGAACAAGGCAAGGAGGTCCATCGTCATCATTGCTATTCAACATAGTACTGGAAGTCCTAGCCAGAGCCATGAGATGAAAAGAAATGAAGGCCATTCATTGGAAAGCAAGAAGTCAAATTAACTGTTTTTCTTCAGAGGACATGACTATATGGTCTACAGATATATGTGAAAAATCCTAACAACGCCACAAAAGTCTTAGAACTAAGAAGTACATTTCTCACTGACTGAAGAGGACTGAGCACAACTTCTGCCCAAACATAAGTTATACAAAAGCAACTCTGAATATATATAAGACATGGAAATTTTATCAAATAACTGAATGGAAATTTCTGAAGTGAAAAGTATAATTATCAAAATGAAACATTTTACAGAGAGGATAATAAAAAGATTTGAACTGGCAGATGAAAGAATAAGCAAATTTAAGACATTTTATTAAGAAAGAAAGATACCATCTGAAGAAGAGAAAGAAAGAAAAGAAAAAGATACCTCTGGGAAATATGTGACCCCCTTGGAACCAGTGGTTTAAAAATCTTATCTTCCTTTTAAAGCAATTGACAACAAACAGCTCTGAATATTACCACTGTTCAAGTCTCATTTATTTTCTCCAGGATTCCTATGTTAGGGATGTTAGAACTTCTTGCACTGTTCATACACTTCATCTCTTAAGTTTCATGCTTGGCCTCTGTGTGCTTCGGTGTGGGAATCTTTCCCTTGACCTGTCTTCCAGTTAAGCAGTTCTGTAATCTGAGCTGCCCAATCTACTGTCCAATGTATTTGCTGAGTTCTTAAATTATATTTAGCTCTGAAATATCCATTTGAAAATTTCCAGCTTATGGAGGATATTCTACATTGTTTGACGTATTGTGTGCATTTTTCCTTCTAATTTAAAGTGTGGTAATTATTATAGTCATTTTAAAAATGTACCCCGCTGTATATGTGCTCTCCTGTCTGGACCATCTTGATGCTACTTACAGTGTCTCCCTTTGCTTCTTTCTTTCTTCTTTTTTCATTCTCTGATAATAGGCCATGCTTGTTTTACTCACAACATGCATGTAAATGAGTTACTTTATCAGGTAACTGATCATAAAGCAATTGCAGGTGCTCTGGGTGCCCCCACTGGAGATGTTTCCCTCTTTTCTCTGTTAGACTGACTGAGGAGCAGATTAATCACCTGAGTCAATCATGAATTGAGCCAGGTATGAAGTGAGTAAGTTTTTCATGAATCTTGGACTAATTCTCCCCTTTCATATTGCTGAGGTCTGGGCCTGCCAGACTTTCACTTGGGAGTCGGTATGGCTCTATTTCCTCAGCTCTGCAACATTGTAAGGATTTATCTCTATTATGCAAAGGTTCACAGCCCAGCTCACCAGCCTCTTGCTACATGCAAGCCCCAAATTAGGTTGTCTTAACAGGGAGACAATCCCTGTTTAACTCTGCTTCGTATCCGAAATAAAACATGAGTTTAGGAAGCTGTGTCCTTTGATAACACTGAGGTCAGCTCATCAACATCCCACAAAGCCTTAACATTTATCATATGTGACCTGGGGAGAAATGATTTGGAATTGGAGCTCCAGAACATCTAATTTGTGAATCTAGTCTGTGCAGCAATGAAGAGGGTTGGTCTCTCAGCATAGGTTGTCTAACTAGGTCAAATGTAATCCTCAATTCATATCCAGCATCTGTAAGTGCTCCAGAAAAAGGAATGACTGCAATATTCAACTCATTTCAGAACTGTTTCCCTGCCTAAAGTTTTAGTTCATTAAATACTCTTTGCTTGCACAACTTCTGATGCTCTTAAAATATGGTTTTTGAAGTTTAACTGGGAATTCTGGCATTTTCTCAGAGAAAACATGGCTTTCTAAGACTTATTATATCTTATATAGAGCTGGATCTTCTTTATCCTCTTTTGTTACCAAAATTATAGATGAGTTGAGTGGTAAGTGCTATTCTCTTTCAGATTTTGAAAATAGCGTATCTAAGTTTCAATCATTTCCCCAAGATGGGAAAGGGCAATGGGGAGAAAATTCCAAAGCTTCTGATGTCTGACTCCTTCCTGTGTTTTCCACCCTAGCAAGGTAAGGACTGTGTCATTTAGACTTCAGTCACCAAAGGAGAAACCACACCCTGGGCTAACCACGAGTCACTAACAGGAAGACGTAGTGATCACTACTAGGACTAGAGATCAAAGGGAAGGGAATGGGGTTATTGGAACCCAGAGGCTTGGAATAGATCTCCTGGTTCCAGGACTTCAGCCTCTGAGGACAGGGTAGAGCCAGCCTACTGCTGAAACCTCTGGAATTGGTAGAGGACGCAGACTCTGTGAGGGGACTCAGACCTCTGAAGCTGAGTTCCATGATTGATCACGGTGCTGTTATCTCTCGGGCTGACAATGCTATTGGTTCTGGGCATTATGGAATGTACGTAGGAAAAACATGCAGGCACAAAGCTACTGCTGCTGCCAAGGCAGAAACTGTGTGTTACTCAGGTAACACTGCCGTAAACAGGTATCGGACGGTTCTCTCCGACTTCCAGTCTCTCTCTAGTTCCCCCAATGGCAGATACTAACAGAGAGGACTGGCAAACAAGAAATGCAATGTGTAGGTTCCTATTCTCCCTGTGACAAAGCACAAGGAGAAAAAGTGAAAAGGGGAAGGAGGCTTGGAATTGAGAGACAGAGAATTAAAACAGATAAAACCCGTTTGTGAGCTGTCTTTGCTCAAGAAACTCAAGTCTAACTTTATAACAAATAAAACACTAAAATATGAAAAAACAGGAACATCCTGGCATTACCTTTATTTAATAGCCAACATTTGTGATTCTAAATTCTGTCCGTGGTCTCAGGCACATGCAATAAAATTCCTCTTGACAGCACACCAAAAATTAATACACGAGAAATTTCATGAATGATTAAGCTTCTTTTCTGAAGTTTTAATTTGTTTTCAAGTTTTTCGTAGGCGAAGTTCGAACATTTAGCTTTTCTTTCTCAGGAGACATTTGAACATTTTGCTCTGCTTTTTCAGGTAAAGTTTGAGCATTTGGCTCGTCTTTGTTTTTCTGTGCATGATCAACAAAAACGTAAACAGAAAGCAAAGTAAAAGCAAAAGGGAATCCATAAATATAGTGTTACATCCCTTGTCCTGTGCACCTCATTTTCTAGCTTTTTCCTTGGGGGTAGTGGGCCACTGTCAACACGGCCTCCATTGCCCTCTGTCAGGCAGTCAGGTGGCTTCCACTCTCGGTTGCAAAGGCAGTGATGTTTATTGTTGCAGACTCCTCTCATATTGCAGGTCACGGGCTAACAAGTACTGTTCAAAAATGACATAGGGACACATTTCCTGTGCATGCAGATATGTTTTGAACCACACTCTGTACCATCTTTCACGTCACCAATATCAGGAGTGCTTATCCCCATGTGATAGTCATACCCCAGCACGTGACACCATTGAAGTGAGTCCAGGGCACAGCAGAATGATCTCTCAAAAGGGGGATTTCTTGCACATTCTCATACTGAACTCTCCCACACAAGACATCTGTGACCTCACATCTTACATATTTGGTGCCATTGAAACCACAGTGACCCAAAAAAGTGACCATCACCCTGGATGTTCATATTATGGCAGCAACTCTGATTTGTGTTCTTGGGTACCTGAGCAAACATTTGTCTACACTGCTCATCATGGCTATTACATCTCTTTTCATAACAGTGGCCTCTGCCCTTGCAGGAGATCCTGTCCTGCAAATATGCATCTTCCGCACACACATGCGAAGTCCTGCCGGACCACCCTGGAAATCACGTTCACGGGACCCTTCTCTGCACACTCCACCTGATGGCCTGATCTGGCAGTTTTTTGCAGCAAGGCCCAAAGGCACAAGTAGCCCCAGGTTTGATAGTGCAGTTTGCAAAACAACATGGATCTTCTTCACACAGTTGTAAGCTCCTTAGTCACACCCTTCTTTTTCAACCACACCATTCCTGTAGTGCTCTGTGTCATGATTCTACCTCGATTTGGTGAAGCACGCATGCAGGTCGTTTTTACAGCGGTCTGAAAATATCTACATAACTGCAGTTACTGAATCTTTTTGTGGAAGTTGCCACTGGAAACATTATACACCTTTTTTGCCACATGAACATTTTTTATATCATGAGTGATAGGCAAATTATGACCAAGCTCAAGTGCTACTACAAGTGCAAAAAACCCCACTCTGTTATGTCTGAAACAATTGCACAATTACTTTTTCTATAACATACTGTTCCAACATTGGCTAAGCCAAGAGTAACACCATAGGAGTGTTTTACGATAAGATATGCAACATCATGAGGAATGACAGCATAAAAACTAGTTTATTTCTATCTGCAAAATTCTTCAGGCCAACTCTTGCAGTATCTATTGTAATGAAGTTTTCTTGAGTCCAGATCTCAAGTCCCACTACAGTAATAACAGCACCCAGTGGAATATGAAATGCATCAGCTTTTTGATACAGCATGAGTATTTCCTCCTGCACATTTGAGGTATTACTGTCCAGATAAAGGAATCGTTCATGATCTACCATTACTGCCAGTTCAACAAACAACGTGTGGGTCCACTGGCCCTCAAAGCCACTTGGCGTTAGAGTGGAAGGATCTCGAAACTTCAATTGTCTTACTATTTCTTCCTCTATTAACCCACATCTCATGGGTGGGAATTGTGTCTCTTCATTGTCCATCTTATATATCAGATGTTCAAATGTGGCCAAAAGCCTTCTGGGCTTGATTTTTTAAGTAGCGCCCTTTATCTGTAGTATTCCTTGGAAGCCCCCCAAACAGCTGCTGAGAGCAGCCAGGAGTTCTGGGTCCCCTTCCACATAACCATGAGAGTAACAGTCATCCTGGACAAAAAGTTGGCCCTCAAAAACAGCACCCTGGTCTAAGCAGGTGAACACAGAGTAGGATTTGAATATCAAATACTTACTGACCTTCATGTAGACAAGGTGCCTTTGGCATCCCGGGTGTTCATGCCTCTATTGGCTCCAGTTATCCTCAGGGATATCACCACTTCTGGGAGGCTTTGGTGTTGAGAAAGCCCAATCTGGGGCCATCCAGATAGAAACAGAGCAGTAGGCGGGTGAACCTCACATGGACCAGAGCCTCGCCCACTGCCATCATGGAACCACTGTGATGGAGCTAGGGTGAGAGCAAAGGAGGGGAGGCAGGAGGCACAGCTGGCCTAGCTCCTCCTTTGAGTTGATTGTATTCAATGTTGACCTTAATGGTCTTTCTTCTGGCAGAGTCCATCTATCAGAGCAGCAGAGCTAAAAGATAAGATGAAAAGAATGGCAGAGATGGGGTGGTATGAGCAAAACAGGATGGAAGAGACAGAGCTGGGTATGAGTAAAACGGAGTAATATTTGCCTCAGGACATAACTCATTATCCTGCATTGGATTTGCTTCTGCATGTTGGCAAGGCAGAGTGAGACTGTGGGTGTACAAAAGAATGGCAGTTGGCTGCAGGTTCATAATTACTGAACTTAGATGAAGGACACATGGGTTCATCACACTGTTGTCTAAATACATGTATGTGCATGAACATTTCTGCAATAAATACTTCAAACAAAAAGGTCTTAATGGAAAGGGAAACATATATCTCATTTTGATAAGAAAACCTTGATTGAAATGTATAGACTGGGAGTAAGTATAGGTAGTTCTTTTCAATTTCAAATGATAAATTATTGGGTCACCTACTCAGAAGAGAGACATGAAAATATTCACATATCTTACTTTGTTTGTCATGGTCCTCAATATGTATTTCTTTGAAAAATATCATTACTTGTCCTATCTTCATCTAATGCTGTCAAGCTGCATAGTGTCAAAATATTAATTATCCTTCAAAAATGTTAGCATCTATTTTAGTGGATCCCACATTCAATATAATAATAAACCATTGTGGAATTAAAAGAGGAAATACCTTGGGTGGACAGATGTTCCTCAAAGGTGATAACATTTGCTTATACTCTTATGAAAGGTAACATTTGTCAAAGCCTCTAACAAAATAAAATGGAAAGGAAATCAAGCTAGCTGGAAAAGCAAGAGTTGGAAGTGAGAAGACATTGAAGGGCAAGCAAAGTACCTTCAGAAATAAATGGAAAATCAGTGAAGGATAGCTTGGGGGGAAGGTAATATTTTTGTCCTTGAGCAAATGTATCAAAATCCATGGCATTTTTAGGATTATAAGGTGACCACTCCTGAGGTCCACCCTTGAATGTATTTATAGGATAAATAAAACTACCTATCTCACCTGAAATTTAAAACACAAAAAAAGGTCTCAGTAATACAAATGTATTATAAAATATTTGTGAAAATGAGAAATCCGGTACTAGCATGGTGCCTGGTGGCCAGTACTGATTTATTGCTCTGTTCTTGAATAAAACATTAATAAAACCGCCTCATATACAGACACCATTCTGCAAACTCTGGACTATAAATGAATAATACTGTCCTAAATAACTTAGTAGTCTGGAGCAAAAATTTAGGGAGATTGTTTGAGACAAAAACACACTTTAGGAATCTGCGTAATTAAGTTCAATATTTTACATGTAAAATGCCTAATATTGTTTTGCTAGTGAGAGTAACCACAGTCTTTATCAGACCAGTTAAATAATGAGATTAAGTATTATTAGTCCAGTTGAAAAAAAAAAAAATAAAAGAACTGAGGAAAGTGAAATCTGCTTTGAGTGACCTAAAACACAGTGATCAAATTCCACATTTCCTAGTAGGCAATATAAAAATGAAAGATGCCAGATAAAGCACCTATTATCTTTTGGACCTGGACCCATTTTTCCTTAAATTTTCCTTAATTTTTCTTTTATCTTGATTCTAAGTTGCTTGATCTCCTGTCTCTGCAGTCATTTTCTTGTCATTCATGGAATCTTCCTTTCATGAAAAGCAACAAGAATCTTTTTTCCATTCACAAGGTTTTATGATGAGCTTCTTATTCATACTCAATTTTACAGAAATGTATAACTCAACCATATGAATCCCAGCAGAAAGGAGGCTTTATTATATGCCCTGCAGAACAGGGTTTTGCCGTGTTGGTCAGTATGGCTTCAAACTCCTGAGCTGAAGTGATCTGCCCACCCCAGCCTCCCAAAGTACTCGGATTACAGGCATAAGCCACTATGGCTGGCCCAATAATAGTTTCGATTAAAAATAGTACATTAATGTTTAAGTTATAGTTACCTAGGAAGTAGTAACCATTATATTGCTTATAAATAGTAAGTTTCCCATTAATTCTTTTGCTTCTTACTTTACTATTCAGGAACCAAGGCTACTAATACTATGAGGAACTTGTGGGAGCTGGAGAAAAGGTGACTCTTCTTATGCTTTAGCAAAGAGATTGGCAGTATTTTGCCTCTGTCCTAGAGATCTGTGGAACATTGAACTTGAGAGAACTGATATAGAGTATCTAGTGGAAGAAATTTCTAAGCAGCAAAGCATTCGAGATGTGATTTGGGTGCTGTTAAAAGCATTCAATTTTATGTATTCACAAAGATATGGTTTGGAATTGGAATGTATGTTTAAAAGGGAAGCAGAACATAAAAGTTTAAAAATTTTCAGTCTGATAATGTGATAGAAAAGAGAAACCCATTTTCTGAGGAGAAATTCAAATTGACTATAGAAATTTACCTGAGTAATGAAGAGCCAAGTGCTAATCACCAAGACAATGTGGAAAATGTCTCCAGGGCATGTCAGAGGTTTTCATGGCAGCCCCTCCCATCACAGCCCTAGAGGCCTAGGAGGAAAAAATGGTTTCCTGGGCCAAGCCCAGGGCCTTGCTGCTTTGTGCAGTCTTGGAACTTGCTGCCCTGTATCCTAGCCATGGCTAAAAGGGCCCGATGTACAGTTCAGGCCATTGCTTCAGAGGGTTCAAGCCCCAAGCTTGGCAGGTTATATGTGGGGTTGGGCATGCAGGTGCACAGAAATTGAGAAGTAAGATTTGGGAACTTTTGCCTAGATTTCAAGAGAAAATGTGGGAATGCCTGGATGTCCAGGCAGAGGTGTGCTTCAGGGGAGGAGCCTTCTGGAGCACCTCTGTTAGGAAAGTGCAGAATGAAAATGTGGGGTCAGAGCCTCCACACAGAGTCCCCACTGGGGGACTGCTTAGTGAAACTACGAAAAGAGGGCCACCATCCTCTAGACCACAGAAGGGTAGATCCACTGAAAGCTTGGACTGTGTGCCTGGAAAAGCCACAGGCACTCAATTTTGCCCGCCCATGAAAGCAGCCAGGGGTTGGGGGAGGACTGTACCCTGCAAAGCCACAGAGGTGGAGCTGCCCAAGACCATGGGAACTCACCTCTAACATCAGCATGACCTGAATGTGAGACATAAAGTAAAAGGAGATCATTTTGGAGCTTTACGATTTGACTGTCCTGCCAGATTTTGGACTTGCATAGGGCCTATAGCCCTTTTATTTTGGCCAATTTCTCTCATTTGGAATGAATGTATTTACCCAATGCCTATACCCTCATTGTATCTTACCAGACATATAATTAACTAAGAGAGTTTTAATTTCATTTTGATTTTTTTCTTTAGCAAAGGGTAGGTTCAAGGCCCCTCAAATCATTATCAAGCAGAAGAATTTTTTCAACACAACTCTTTTCATTATCAGGTACAATCCACACTGATTCCTTCAGATATATAGTACAAAGGTTCTCTTTCTTGAATTGTTTATATATTAAAGAGAACTGGAGGCTCCCTGTCTCTGGATGGGTAAACAAAAAGAAGATGACCATGGGCAAAGTTACTGAGCACAATCTGTTCAGGTTACTTACTGTTGTATAACAAATTAATCTAGTGGCTTAAAAATTTATTTTATTATTTCTCACAAATACGTAGGGCAGGAATTCAGACAGGGTTTGGCTGAACAATTTTTGCTCCATGTGATGTCAACCAGTGTTCATCTGGTGCATTCAGCTGGTGGCTTGGCTCATTTTAAGGGTCTGAGGTACATTTACTCATTGTCTGTTCCTCAACAGACAAGTCCAGAAGGCTGAGCTTGGTAGAGTCTATTCCTTGGAGAGCCTGCATAATACCTCTGCTGCATGGATTTCTTCTTAACTGCAGTGCTCCAAGAACAATCATTCCAGGAGGTTCAGACAGAAACTAAGAAGGCTTCTTAAGATTTAGCTTTAGAAGTGCCAGTATATAACTTTTTCCACGTTGCATTAGTCAAGCCAAAAGTAAGACTATGTTAGATTCAAGTGAAATTGAAAAGTTTTAAAAGAAGGAAGAGATTCAGATTCCATTTCACCTTGGAAAAATGGCATGTGTGTTCAGCAAAGGAATAAATAGCTGAAACACATCAAGGGCCCAAGCTACTTCAATTACATTCTAGCTCCAACAATGTAATTGGGTGATTATTTTTAATAGACTGTATTTTTTTAGAACAGTTTTAGATTCCCAGCAAAATTGAGTGAAAAGTACAGAGATATCCCAAATGGCTCCAACCCCCGTGTAGGGGTGACTTCCCTCATTATTAACAATCCTCTCTAAAGCAGTACATTTGTTACTATTGGTGAACCTATACTGACACATCATTATCCCCTGAAATTCATAGTTAACATTAGATTTTACTATTAGCGTTGTACTCTTAGTGTAAGTGTTTGGGCTAATGGATAATGATATGTATTCAAAATTATAGTATCATGCAGAGTACTTCCACTGCCCTAAAAATCTTGGCACTTAACACTTTTCATCTGTTCTTTCCCCAAGCCCAAAAGAAACCCACATCTTTTAACACTTTCCATAGTTTTGCCATTTTCAGACGTCATATTGTTGCAATAACTCAGTATGTAGTCTTTTCAAATTGAGTGCCTTCACTTAGCAATAGGAATTGATGTTTCCTCCAAGTCTTTTCATGGCTTGCTAGTGCATTTCTTTTTAGTGTTGAATAATATTTTATTGCCTGGTATATCCCAACTTATTTATCCATTGACATACTTAAGGCCATATTGGTTGCTTCTAAATTTTCTCAGTTATGAAGAAAATTGATATAAACATCCACATGCAGGTTTTGTTTGAACATAAGCTTTAAGCTCTTTTGGGTAAATTCCAAGGAGTTCAATTATTGACCATATGGGGCATGTGTTTATTTTTTAAGAGTACAAGGTATATTACAAAGTGGTTGAATTATTATGAATTCCCACAAGCAATGAATGAGAGTTCTTATAGTTTGGCATCCTTGCCAGCATTTGATATCATTAGTATTTTGGATTTTGGCTCTGCCAATATGTGTATAGTGGTATTTTAATTTGTATTGTCCTGATGATAGATTATGTGGAGCATCTTTTCATATGCTTATTTTCCACCTGCATATCTTCTTCAGATGTCTATTAGCTTTTGATCCAATTTTTAAAATCAGTTGTTTGTTTCCTTACTGTTCATTTTTCAGAGTTCTTTCTCTATTTTGAATAATTATTTATCAGATAAGTATTTTGCAAATGGTTTTCTCTCAGTCTGTATCTTTTCATTCCCTTGACAGTGTCTTTTTTTTCTTTCTTTCTTTTATTTTTCAACTTCTGTTTTAGATTGAGGGGGTACATGTTTGTTATATGGGTGTATTATATGATGCTGAGGTTTGGAGTACAAATGATCCCATCGCCCAAGTAGTGAGTGCAGTACTAAATAGTTTTTTAACCCATGCCTTCTTTTCCCTTCCTCCTCCAATTGTTCTCAGTTTCTGCTGTTACCATCTTTATGTCCATGAGTACCCAAAGTTTAGCTCCCACCTATGAGTATAAACATATGTTATTGGTGTTCTGTTTCTGTGTTAATTTGCTTAGGATAATGGCCTATAGCTGTATCCATGTTGTTGCAAGGGACATGTTTCTATTCTTTCTGATGGCTATGTAGTATTCTATGGTGTATATATGCCACATTTGCTTTATCCTATCCACCATTTATGGGATCCTAGATTGATTCCATGTTTTTGCTATTGTGAAGAGTGCTGTGATGAACACACAAGTGTATGTGTCTTTTAGGTAGAAATTTTGTTTTTCTTTCAGATACGTATCCAGTAATGGGATTGCCGAGTCAGTTGGTAGTTCTGTTTTAAGTTCTTTGAAAAATCTTCAAACTGCTTTCCACAGTGGCTGAACTAATTTGCATTCCCACTGACAGTGTATAAGTATTCCCTTTTCTCTGCAGCCTCGCCAGCACCTGTTGTTTTTTAACTTCTTAATAATAGCCATTCTGACTGGTATGAAGTGGTATGTCATTGTGGTTTGGATTTGCATATTTCTGACAATTAGTAATGTTTAGCATTTTTTCATGTGTTTGTTGGCTTACTGTAGAAGTGTCTGCTTATGTCCTTTGCCCACTTTTTAATGGGGTGTTTTTTCCTTGTTGATTTAAGTTTCTTGTAGATTCTGGATAATAGACCTTTGTTGGATACATAATATGTGAATATTTTCTCCCATTTTGTACAGTGTCCACTTACTCTGATAATTTATTTTGCTGTGCAGAAACTCTTTAGTTTAATTAGGTCCCACTTGTCAATTTTTGTTTTTATTGTGATTGCTTTTGGAGTCTTAGCCATAAATTATTTGCCAAGGCTGGTGTCTAGTGTGGTATTTCCCAGGTTTTCTTCTAGGATTATTATAGTTTTTGGTTTTATATTTAAATCTTTAATCCATCTTGGATGGATGGTAAAATGTAGTGATTCAGTTTTAATATTCTGCATATGGCTAGTCACCCATCTCAGTATTATTTATTGAACAGGGAGTCCTTTTCCTATTGCTTATTTTTGTTGTTCAGATGGCTGTAGATGTGCAGCTTTATTTCTGGGTTCTCTATGCTGGTCCATTGGTGTATGTATCTATTTATGTACCAGTACCATATTGTTTTGGTTACTATGGCCTTATAGTACAGTTTGAAGTCAGATAATGTGGTGCTTCTGGCTTTGTTCTTTTTGCTTAGGATTGCAGTGTCAGGCTGTTTTTTTGATTATACATGAAGTTTAGAATAGCTTTTTCTAGTTCCATGAAAAAATGGGATTGGTAATTTTATAGGAATAGTGTTGAATTAGTAGATTGCTTTGGGCAGTATGGCCATTTAATAATATTGATTCTGCCTATATATGAGCATGGAAAATTTTTTTATTTGTTTCTGTCATCTATGATTTTTTAAAACAATGTTTTGTAGTTATCCTTGTATAGATTTTTAACCTCCTTGGTTTGATGTGTTCTTAGGTATTTTATCTTTGTGTGGCTATTGTAAATGGGATTGTATTCTTGTATTGTAATTGGGAATGTTTTTGGTATATAGAAATGCTACTGATTTTTTACATTAATTTGGTATCCTAAAAGTTTACTGAAGTGATTTGTTAGTTCCAGGAGCCTTTTGGCAGTCTTTAGGATTTTTTAGATATAGAATTATATAATCAGCAAAAAGGGATCATTTGACTTTTTTTTCTGTTTGGATTCCTTTTATTTCTTTCCCTTTCCTAATTGCTCTGGCTAGCACTTCCAATACTACGTTGAATAGGAGTGATTAGGATGAGCATCCTTGTCTTGTTCCAGCTCTCAAAGAGGATGGTTCCAGTTTTGACAATTCAGTATAATGTTGGCTGTGGTATTGTCATTGATGACTCTTATTTTGAGGTATGTTTCTTCACTGCCTAGTTTCTTGAGCATTTTTTTTTCCATAAAGAGATGTTGGATTTTATTGAAATATTTTTCTGCATCTATTTTAATATTATATAGTTTTTGTTTTTAATTCTGCTTGTGTGATGAATCACATTTATTGATTTATGTATGTTGAACCAACCTTGCATTCCAGGAAAAAAACTGCCTGTATTGTAGTGAATTAACTTTTTGATGTGCTGTTGGATTTAGTTTGATAGTATTTTGTTGAGGATTTTTGCATCTATGTTCATCAGGAATATTGGCCCATAGTTTTCTTTTTTCATTGTATCTTTGCCAGGAATTGGTATCAGGGTGATGCTGGCTTTGTACAATAAATCAGGGAAGAGTCTCTTCTCCTCAATTTATTTGAATAGTCTCAGAAAATTTGTACCAGCTAATATCTATATACATACATATATATATGTGTGTATATATATATACACTATATATATATGTGTGTGTGTGTGTGTGTGTGTGTATATATATATATATATGTATATGTATATATCATAGGCTTCAAATGTGAATCCTTCTAGTCCATGGATTTTTTTTTTTTGGTTGGTAGGTTTTTTATTATTGATTCAATATTATAACTCAATATTGGTCTGTTCAGTGTTCAATTTCTTCCTGATTCAATCTTTTCAATCTTAGAAAATTGAGTATTTCCAGGAATTTAACAATTTCATTTAGATTGTCTAGTTTGTGTGCATAGAGCTGTTCACAATAGTGCTTGAGTATCTTTTGTATTTCTGTGAGATCAGTTGCAAAGTCACCTTTGTTGTTTCTACTTCTGCTTATTTGAATCTCCTTCCTTCCTTCCTTCCTTCCTTCCTTCCTTCCTTCCTTCCTTTCTTTTTCTTTTCTTTCTTTTTTTATTGTTCATTTAGCTAGTAGTCTATTGATCTTGCTTATTCTTTCAAATAACCAACTTTTGGTTTTGTTGATAGTTTGTATGGGTTTTTTGCACCTTGATTTTGTTCAGTTCTGTTCTGATTTATTTCTTTTCTTTTGCTAGTTTTGAGGTTAGTTTGTTTTAGTTCCTCTAGGTGTCATGTTTGATCATTAATTTTAGATTTTTCTGAGTTGTTGAGGTGGGAGTTTAGTGCTATAAATTTTCCTCCTAACACTACTTTTGCTGTATCACAGTTTGTCATAATGTGTCTCTGTTTTCATTTATTTCAAATAACTTTTTAAATTTCTGTCTCACTTTTGTTGTGTCCCCAGAAGTCATTCAGAAGCAAGCAATTTAATTTCCATGTAATTGTATGATTTTGAGAGATCTTGCTTGTACTGATTACTTTTTTTATTCCACTGTGGTCTGTGAGTATGACTGGTATAATTTTAATATTCTTGAATCTATTGAGACTTGCTTTAGGACTGAGTATGTGTTCAATCCTGAAGTATGTTACATGTGTAAGTGAGAAGAATGTATTACATATTCTATGGTTGGTGAGTAGAGTATTCTGTAGATGTTTATTGTCCAATTGATCAAGTGTCTAGTTTAAGTAGAAAATTTCTTTCTTAGTTTTATGCCTTGATGATATGTCTAATGCTGACATGGGGTGTTGAGGTCCCCTACCACAATTGTGTGGCTTTCTAAGTCCTTTTATGTGTCTGGAAGTACTTGTTTCATAAATCTGGGTGCTTCAGTATTGGGGCAGGATTGTTAAACTCCTCTTGTTGTACTGAATCCTTTATCAAGATGTAATGCTCTTTTTTGCCCTTTTTTACTGTTGTTGGTTTAAAGTCTGTTTTATCTGATATAAGAATAGCACTCCCTGCTCTTTTGTTTTCCATTTGCTTATTTGGTCTTTCTCCAACCTTTTATGAAACTAGGGGTGTGGTTCTCTTGAAGACAGAAGACTGACGGGTCTTATTTTAAATCCAACTTGCTACTCTGTGCTTTTAGGTAGGGAATTTAGGCCATCCATATTCAAGGTATAGTGATATGTGAAGTTTTGATTCTATTATGAAGTTGTCAATTGGTTGCTTTGTATTCTGTTGTGTGGTTGACTTACCGGGTCTGTCAGCTATGTGCTTAAGTGTGTTTTGTGGTAGCAGGTATTATTCTTTTGTTCCCATATTTAGAACTCCCTTTAGAATCTCTTGTAAGGCTAGTTTAGTGGTAACAAATTCTCTTAGTGCTTGCATATCTGGAAAATATTTTATTTTTCCTTTGCTTATAAAGTTTAGTTTGTCAGCATATGAAATTCTTGTTTGGAATTTATTTTCTTCAAGGATGCTGAAAATAGGCCTGTAATCTCTCCTGACTTGTAAGGTTTCTGCTAAGAAGTCCCGTCTTAGCCTGAAGACATTCTCTTTGCATGTGATTTGATTTTTTTCTCTAGCTGTCTTTAAGATTTTTTCTTTTGCATTGACTGTAGATAGTATGGGGACTATATGCCTTGGTGATGTTTGTTTTGTGTAGTATCTTGCAGGTGTTCTTTGGATTTCTTATATCAGGATGTCTACCTCTCTAGCAAGATTAGTGATATTTTCCTGGATAATTCCCTCAAATGTGTTTTACAGGTTATTTACTTTTTCTCCTTCCCTCATAGAAATGCCAACAATTCATAGGTTTTGTCACATTACTTAATCCCATATAGTCAAGGACTTTGTTAAACATTTTTTTTTCTTTAATTTTGTCTGACTTGATTAGTTAGAAAGACTGGCCTTTAAGCTCTGAATTTTTTTCTGCTACTTGGTCCAACTTATTGATAAAGCTTTCAATTATATTTTGAGATTTAAGTGAGTTTTATGCCAGTAATAGGATTGCTGGGTCAAATGGTATTTCTATTTCTAGATCCTTGAGGAATCGCCACACTGTCTTCCACAGTGGTTGAACTAATTTACGCTCCCACCAACAGCGTAAAAGCATTCCTATTTCTCCACATCCTCTCCAGCATCTGTTGTTTCCTGATTTTTTAATGATCGCCATTCTAACTTGCGTTAGATGGTATCTCAATGTGGTTTTGATTTGCATTTCTCTAATGACCAGTGAAGATGAGCTTTTTTTCATATGTTTGTTGGCTTGCATAAATGTCTTCTTTTGAAAAATGTCTGTTCATATCCTTTGCCCACCTTTTAATGGGGTTGTTTGTTTTTTTCTTGTAAATTTGTTTAATTTCTTTGTAGATTCTGAATATTAGCCCTTTGTCAGATGGGTAGATTGCAAAAATGTTTCCCATTCTATTGATTGCCAGTTCACTCTAATGATTGTTTATTTTGCTGTGCAGAAGCTCTTAAGTTTAATTAAATCCCATTTGTCTATTTTGGCTTTTATTGACATTGTTTTTTGTGTTTTAGTCATGAAGTCCTTGCCTATGCCTATGTTCTGAATGGTATTGTCTAGTTTTTCTTCTAGGGTTTTTATGGTGTTAGGTCTTATGTTTAAATCTTTGATCCATATGGAGTTAATTTTTGCATAAGGTGTAAGGAAGGAACCCAGTTTCAGCTTTCTACACATGGCTAGCCAGTTTTCCTAACATCATTTATTAAATAGGGAATCCTTTCCCCATTGCTTGTTTTTGTCAGGTTTGTCAAAGGTCAGATGGCTGTAGATGTGTGTTGTAACTTCTGAGGCCTCTGTTCTGTTTCATTGGCCTATATCTCTGTTTTGGTACTAGTACTATGCTGTTTTGATTACTGTAGCCTTGTAGTATAGTTTGAAGTCAGGTAGCATGATGCCTCCAGCTTTGTTTTATTTTTTGCTTAGAATTGTCTTGGCTATGCAGGCTCTTTTTTGGCTCCATATGAAGTTTAAGGTGGTTTTTTCCAGTTCTGTGAAGAAAGTCTTTGATGGGGACAGCATTGAATCTATAAATTACTTTTGGCATTATGACCATTTCATGATATTGATTATTCCTAACCATGAGCATGGACTATTTTTCCATCTGTTTGTGTCCTCTCTTATTTCCTTCAGCAGTGGTTTGTAGTTCTTCTTGAAGAGGTCCTTCACACCCCTTGTTAGTTGCATTCCTAGGAATTGTATCATATCTGTAGGAATTGTGAGTGGAGTTCACTCACGATTTGGCTCTCTGTTTGTCTGTTATTGGAGTATAGGAATGCTTGTGATTTTTGCACATTGATTTTGTATCCTGAGACTTTGCTGAAGTTGCTTATCAGCTTAAGGAGATTTTGGGTGAGACAATGGGGTCTTCTAAATATACAATCATGTCATCTGCAAATAGAGATAATTCGACTTCCTCTTTTCCTAATTGAATACCTTTATTTCTTTTTCTTGCCTGATTGCCCTGGCCAGAACTTCCAATACTATGTTGAATAGGAGTGGTGAGAGAGGGCATCCTTGTCTTTTGCCAGTGTCCAAAGGAAATGCTTCCAGTTTTAGCCCGTTCAGTATGATATTGGCTGTGAGTTTGTCATAATGAAGGAAGGTGTTCTCTTTCCAGGTCCACAAGGGGGCATAGTTTCAAGGGCACAAACTACCCAGCGCCATGCCCCCCTCCCATCCCTCTCCATCTGGGAGATTTAATGGTTTCTGTTTTAATTTTTGTGGGCACAGGAAGAATCAAAAGTGAATCACTCTGGTGGAAGTTCTAAGGAACTCCTTTCATTGGCCAGAGGTCTTGGAGAAGGTGGAGATTCCTCCCAAGTTAAAAGTCCCCTTCTTCCACAAGCCTTCAGACTCCATGTTTGGATCTCCTTCCACACACACACTCTCCCTCTCTTGTGTGGAAGTTCTCTTTCTTCTCCTTTTTTTTCTCTTTCTCTAAATAAATTCATTTTCTGCAACAACACTATTTGGGGTCCGGTATTTACTTTGCAAGTGCACCTGGTCCCCTCTCTCATTCTTGAGAGAGCAGGAGGAGACCAAGAACCTTGGAGAAAAGTCCTCTCAAGGGCACCCCTGAATCCTGAACCCCAACAATAAATAGCTTGCTATTTTGAGATATGTTCCATCAATACCTAGTTTATTGAGAGTTTTTAGTATAAAGCGTTGTTGAATTTTGTTAAAAGACTTCTCTGCATGTATTGAGATAATCATGTGGTTTTTGTCTTTGGTTCTGTTTATGTGGTGGATTATGTTTACAGATTTGCAGATGTTGAACCAGCCTTGTATCCCAGGGATAAAGCTGACTTGATCATGATGGATAAGCTTTTTGATGTGCTGTTGGATTTGGTTTGTCAGTATTTTATTAAGGATTTTTGCATCAATGTTCATCATGGATATTGGCCTGAAATTTTATTTTTTAGTTGTGTCTCTGCCAGGTTTTGGTATCAGGATGATGTTGGTCTCAAAATAAGTTAGGGAGGATTCCCTCTTTTTGTATTGTTTGGAATAGTTTCAGAAGGAATGGTGCCAGCTCCTCTTTGTACCTTTGGTAGAATTTGGCTGTGAACCTATCTGGTCCTGGACTTTTTTTGGTTGGTAGGCTCTTAATTGCTGCCTGAATTTCATACCTTGTTATTGGCCTACTCAGGGCTTCAACTTCTTCCTGGTTTAGTCTTGCAAGTGTGTAAGTGTCCAGGAATTTATCCATTTCTTCTAAATTTACTGTTTTATGTGCTTAGAGGTGTTTGTAGTAATCTCTGTTGGTAATTTGTATTTCTGTGGGGTCGGTGGTGATATCCCCTTTGTCATTTTTTATTGCATCTATTTGATCCTTCTTTCTTTTTTATTAGTCTGGCTAGCGGTCTATCTATTTTGTTGATACTTTCAAAAAACCAGCTCTTGGATTTATTGATTTTTTGAAGGGTTTTTTGTGTCTTTATCTCCTTCAGTTCTTCTCTGATCTTAGTTATTTCTTGTCTTCTTCTAGCTTTTGAATTTCTTTGATCTTGCTCCTCTAGTTCTTTTAATCATGGTGTCAGGGTGTTGATTTTAGAGCTCTTCTCACTTTTTATGTGGATACTTAGTGCTATAAATTTCCCTCTACTCACTACTTTAAATGTGTCCTGAAGATTCTGGTATATTGTGTCTTCTTTCTCACTGGTTTCAAAGATCATCTTTATTTCTGCCTTCATTTCATTATTTATCCAGTAGTCATTCAGGAGCAGGTTGTTCAGTTTCCATGTAGTTGTGCAGTTTTGAGTTAGTTTCTTAATCCTGAGTTCTAATTTGATTGCACTGTGGTCTGAGAGACTGTTTGTTATGATTTATGTTCTTTTGCATTTGCTGAGGAGTGATTTACTTTCAATTATGTGGTCGGTTTTAGAGTAAGTGCAATGTCGTGCTGAGAAGAACGTATATTCTGTGGATTTGGGGTGGAGAGCCCTGTAGATATCTATTAGGTCTGCTTGGTCCAGATCTGAGTTCAAGTCCTAGATATCCTTGTTAATTTTCTGTCTGGTGATCTGTCTAATATTGATAGTGGAGTGTTAAATTTTCCCACTATTATTGTGTGGGAGTCTAAGTCTCTTTGTAGGTCATTAAGAACCTGCCTTATTTATGTGGGTGCTCTTGTATTGGGTGCATATATATTTAGGACAGTTAGCTCTTCTTGTTACATTGACCTCTTTACCGTTATGTAACACCTTTCTTTGTCTCTTTTGATCTTTGTTGGTTGAAAGTCTTTTTTATGAGAGACTAAGATTGCAACCCCTGCGTTTTTTTTGCTCTCCATTTGCTTGGTAGATCTTCCCCCATCCCTTTATTTTGAGCCTATGTGTGTCTTTGCATATGAGATGGGTCTCCTCAATACAGCACACTGATGGGTCTTGACTCTTTATCCAATTTGCCAGTCTGTGTCTTTTGATTGGGACATTTAGCCCATTTACCCATTTACATTTAAGGTTAATATTGTTATGTGTGAATTTGATCCTGGCTTTTTGATGCTAGCTGATTGTTTTCCCCATTAGTTGATGTAGTTTCTTCATTGTGCCAATGGTCTTTATAATTTGGTATGTTTTTGGAGTGTTTAGTACTGGTTGTTCCTTTCCATGTTTAGTGCTTCCTGCAGGAGATCTTGTAAGACAGGCCTGGTGGTGACAAAAACTCTCAGCAATTGCTTGTCTGTAAAGGATTTTATTTCTCCTTCACTTACAAAGCTTAGTTTGGCTGCATATGAAATTCTGGGTGGAAAAGTTCTTTTGTTAAGATGTTGAATATTGGCCCCCACTCTCTTCTGACTTATAGGGTTTCTGCCGAGAGATCAGCTGTGAGTCTGATGGGCTTCCCTTTGTGGGTAACTCGACCTTTCTTTCTGGCTGCATTTTCCCTTCATTTCAACCCTGGTGAATCTGAAGATTATGTGCCTTGGGGTTGCTCTTCTCGGGGAATATCTCATTCATCTTAAAATGGTGGGTCACCACAGCTGCAGAGCTTAATCAATGGTACATATCAAGCAATTCAACTTTTTCTTGTAATGTCATGACTTTTCTCTGCTTCCTGGATCCACTTCCAGTTTTATAAGTGGTACTTCATATGGGCCACGTGATTTTATTCAAGGTTTATTATATTGCACTAAACATGATGAAAAATATACAAAAACCTTGAGAAATCACTTTTTACTATGCCACAGAATTTACTGGAAAGACAAACTGTTCATGTAGAGATGATTAGCGTCATGCCGTGTTGTAGGTGGATGTTTGAGCTCTTGCAATAGCAACAGGAGATGACAGTAATATTACTGCAGCAGTACAGTATGTATCCAATATGATTTGAAATGGTTTATCCCTTCCAAATCTCATGTTGAAATGTGACCTCTAATGCTACAGATGGGCCTCATGGGAGGTGTTTGGGTAATGGGGACAGATCCCTCATGCCTGGCTTGGTGCTGTCCTCACAGTAAATCAGGAAGTTCTCGCTTTCTGAGTTCATGTGTGATCTGGTTGTTTTCTAAAAGGAGCCTAGCACCTCCAGTGTTAGGCTGTTCTTGTGTTGCTATAAAGCAATACCTGAGGCTGGGTAATTTATGAAGAAAAGAGGTTGAATTGGCTCACCGTTCTATAGGCTGTACAGGAAGCACGATGCTGGCTTCTGCTTATCTTCTGGTGAGGGTCTCAGGAGGCTTCCAGTAACGGCAGAGGGTGAAGCAGGGGCAGTCATGAGGAATGGCAAGAGAAGGAGTGAGAGAGAGAAGGGGGAGGTCCCAGACTCTTTTAAACAGCCAGATCTCACATGAATGAGCTGAGTGAGAACTCACTTATCCCTGAGGGGTTGATGCTAAACCATTCATGAGGGATCTTTTCTCATCAGCTGGTCACCACCGTCCAGGCCTCATCTTCAAAACTGAGAATCACATGTCACCATGAGATTTGGAGGGGACAAACGTGTAACCCATGTCACCTCTCCTTCTCTCTCTCTTGCTCCCTCTTTCTTCATGTGACACGCCTGCTTCCTTCTTCACCTTCCACCATAATCGGAAGCTTCCTGCAGCCCTCACCAGAGGTTCTGGCACCATACCAGAATACTGGAGGCGAGAGCTCAGTGGGAGGTGATGGGGATGATCTCTTGTGAATGGCTGGGTGCTGCCCTCATGTTGATGAATAAATTCTCTAACTCTGTGAGTTCATGTGAGCTCTGATTATTTCAAAGGGAGCCTGGCCCCTCCTCACTCTCTCTTGCTCCATCTCTCGCCATGTGACACTCCTGCTCCCCCTGCACCTTCCACCATGATTGGAAGCTTCCTGAGGCTTCATCAGGAGCAGATGCTGGCACCTGTGAGCCAAAACAAACCTCTATTAGTAAATTACCCAATCTCAGGTCGTTCCTTATAGCAATGAAAAAACACTAATACAGTAATGAATATAGTAAGTTATAATTTAATGCTGCCTCTTCCTATTTCATGTATAGTCTGTAAGTGTTGGCATAAGTTTTGATGCATTTTAACTTTTTAATAATAGACACATACATATTTTATGGTGGTAAATAAGACCAATATCGACATATGTTTTAATCATTCATGACATATCCTTTCTTACATTTTTTGATATTTCTAGGATACATTGCTCATCTTCAAGTTTTTTTTTGCAAATTGTCACAAATATTTAAAATTTTTTCCAATATATTTATTTTTTAAAATCTGCATATAAGCGAACCCATGCAGTTGAAACCTGTGTTATTCAAAGGTCAACTGTATATTAAAAGGCACACCCTCATTTCTATAGCACTAACAGAGACAATGCTGCTAATTCATTTATACATGCTTTTTAAAATCACTTCCAGTTTTAAAATTTTATACTCGTGAAAGAGCTCCTCTAAACTTATATGAGGATTTTTAAAATCATATGGTATTTTTGTGGAATAAAAACAATGCTTTAAGCCCAAAACACTGGAAACGTATTCCCTAAAGCTGCTTCATATTGATTGTGAATTTTATGAAAACATTGTGACTTGCTGCCGTGTTTTTTGCCAGTATGCCATCAAAAGGGCATATTCTTGGGTCTCAGCAATATTCCCTGCCTTCAGTTCCATTTTTTTTTTTTGGCACATTGTAGGTAGTAGTTTTACTTGTATATCAGTAGTTAAATGTAACATATCTTCATTTACTGTAGATATCTTCTATAAGACTCCCTGTTGATGATTTACAAGAAAATATGGAATTATGGTTGTTTTTCTAATGGTTAATGTCTTTTTTACTAAAACAAAATGTTATATTTTATATAAAATTGCTTTGTGCTTTCTGTATTATAGTTTGATGTCCCTACAAACACAATTACTTATTTGAAAGATAAATTATAGAGCAATCTATTTGAAGATATGTTAAATAACTAAACTCCACATATGGAGCATAATACGCAACATGCACAACTCACTTGAAATCACGACAAATGAACCCCATGATCGCACTTGCTCATGTGCTGATGAAACCAACTGTTTCACAGCTCTCACTTGACAGATGTTGATTTTAAGAGTCATCCTGATTACAGAGAGGTTCTGCTGGGAAAAATATGTGTATCTTAAAATATGAAACTTGGGTCTTTTTACAGCTCCAACATCAATAGATTAGATTAAAAATCTAGAGGGGACATAGAGCAAGATGGCAGTTTAGGAACAGCTTAGGATTGCAGCTCCCAGTGAAAGCGCAGAGGGTGAGTGGACGCCGCATTTTTTTTTTTTT
>NW_022436979.1:20820138-20847832 GCF_009761245.1 Sapajus apella | reverse complement strand
TGACCAGGATGGTCTCGATCTCTTGACCTCGTGATCCACCCGCCTCAGCCTCCCAAAGTGCTGGGATTACAGGCGTGAGCCACCGCGCCCGGCCAGGACGCCGCATTTTTGTTGCCCACAGACTAGGAAATTCCCAGGCAGAGGAGCTCCACGGGTCACCAGCACGGCTGTTTTGGCCAGCACGGCTGTGTCAGCTGGTAAGGCTGCTTTGCCGCAGGTGGCTGCTTTGTCAGCGCCCCAGTGCAGCAGTTCTCCGTACTAAATACACCAGTCTGGGTGCCCTTTTGGCTGGCAGTTGGAGCCACGGGAAGTCGCCCATTCGTCTGTTTAAAAGGGGACTGAATAGGGAACCAGGACAGTAGATTCCAGGGCAAAAAAAAGCGCCACGAATCTCAGTGCTGCTGTTTAAGCCAGAACAGTGAGTTGCCGCATGGGAAAACACACAGATCCCAGCGCCTCTTCAACAGGTGACTGGAACACCAACTAAAAAAAAAAAAAAATCTAAAGTGCATCCATCTCGTATACCAAGCAGGGTAAAGATGAAGGCCAAAATCTATGCAGGTGGGAGATTCAGGTTTTCTTGACCTGGCCCTACTTCCTAGAGGAGAGAATGGATGACACAGGGCCACAAGAATGCAGACCTCAGAGGGCAAATGAAGAAATGACGCTCTGCCAATGGCAAAGGAAGCCTGAATTCCACCTGGGGCAAGCCCACAGGGTGCCGAGTGTGGTCAGCACCCAGCACTTAGTGGGAGCTTAGCTCAGCACATGATGGCCATGCTTCATATTTGAGGGTGGCGACAAATAAAGGTAGTGTTGGGTTAGGAGGCTTCGCAAGGGTTCCTGGGGATGGTGGTGGCTCGGCACCCATCCGTGTTTCCTACCACATTTTCTGAGGCCCAGACTCTGAATTCTGCAGACCTCGCTGCCCTCTCTCCACCAGTCTTCCCGTCACTCACTCCACTGCAACTCCACTGGCTTCTTTGACTCTTGAGACGTCCAGAGTTCTTTGCTCTTTTGAGAGAGTGCTTGTCCTGCTCTGCTGGCAGCATTTCCCTCAGACTGTCACATGCCTGCGTCTTTCCCAACATCCAGATTGCACCGCACACACAGGGGTTCGGAGAGCTCTTCCTGACTCTTGTGTTAAAAGTATTATCTGGCTGTAACATCAGCCGCTCTATAATAATATGCTTTTTTGAGCTTTAGTATTACACCTCGCTATCAAGAATGGCGCATAGCAATAGAAATATGGATATACTAGAAACTGTATATGTTATTTTAAATATTTTAGTAGTCACATTTTTAAAAAGAAACAGTAATACTTAATTTTACTGTTATTTAACTCTGTACACTTAAACTATTGTCATTTCAACATGTAATCCATGTAACGATCTTAAGTCATTTTATGTAAGTCTTCAGCAGCTCATCAGCAGGTTACGCTTGCAGCTCATTGAGTCCATACTGGCCATGGTTCACGGAGCAATAGCCACACGTGGCTGAGGGCTACAGTGTTGGGTGCTGCAGATTCTAAAATAAATTTATTTTTAAATTTATAGGTCTGTGTATCCATTTAATTGTGCATGCATGTGTTAATAGAATGCCAATCCATACAGTTTAGGGAATTTAAATTTCAAATTCATCACTGAGTTATAACATCAGGAACAGTAACCTAACATATAGTTGGCCCTAAATAATATTTGCTAACTTAAAAAACAGATATGAAGTTTCAAACCGAAGAGGGGAGTGTAGTGTTAACAGACAGGCTCACAGGGCAAGATGAACTGTGGAGAGAGGAGAAAATGTAGACGCAGAGGTGCTCCAGCCACGGCATTTTGCATGTCATACACTGCTGGGCGACAGGCAAAATGCTACAGTCACTTTGAAAAACAACTTCGCAGTTTACTGCAATGTTAAATGCGTACTTACCAAAAATCCAGAAATCCTTCTGCTACCCATTGACCCGAGTGAAATAACCTACACTCCCACAAAAAACTAACATGCATGTTTGTAATCTCTTCATTTGTCATTACCCAAAACTGGAAACCCAAATGCCCTTTGGCTGGAGAATGAATAAACACGCTGTGGTACAGCCCCACCATGGCATGAGTACGGCAAATGACACGTGCAGCAGCAGAAGTGAAGCTGAGGTGCACACAGGGAGAGGGGCAACTCCTGCTGTGCTTATGCGCAGAGAAAGTTACATGCTGGACGGTCCCATTCATGTGAACTTCTAGAAAAGGCGGAGCGATAGGAATGGAGAGCATCAGTTTCAGCAGGAGCTGATGTCAGGGAGAGCATGAGGGACAGTATGAGGGATTCCCTAGAGCTGTTCTGTAGCTCACAGAACTGCACACAGAAGAGAACTAACTTTACGGTATGGAAAAAACCCTACACATTAATAAAAATTGACATGCATTTTTTTTAAAGATAGGAGCTCCAGAAAGTGGGCATTTGGCTTCGTGGATGTGTTAGGAGGCAAGTATGTGGCATCTGCTAAGAGCCCGGCTTCCCGTGGGTTGGGAGGGAGCAACGAAAAAGCCTGGAAAGCAGAGACCAGGGACTCAGGCAAGGGACCTGCAGAGAAATCCATGCCAGAAGCAAAGGGGGCTCTAGCAGGACTTCCGCCTCCGCAGAGGCTGGCCCTGAGAACCAAGGTGAGTCCTCAGGCCTGGGAGGAAGAATCACACCCAGCCTGGGGACCCGGATTCTAGGCCACAGCAAGGTGGCCTTGCCGTGCCTTCTCTTCTTTCCTGCTGTGTGGGAGGCAGCTCTTTATCTCACACATGGCGTGGGTGCCTGTTTCCTTTAAGAACAAATCCTCTCAAGACGGTGCTGGGCTCCTGGCCTTTCAGTTGTGGGCATTTCCCAGCATCCCTTGAATCTAGGTGACCCCAGATGCCTACCTTTGATCAGTGGCATACACACAGAAGTGGTGTGGTGGCAGAAGTATTATATATCTGAAAGAAATTCAAGTTAGGCTGTGCAGGTTACCATAATGGAAGCAGTGTAGAGAGACAGGAAGAGGCAGGAATGAGACCTACAAGGGATGATGGAAAAACAGAATTAGAAAACAAAGCTCAGGAGGAAGAAGGAAGAAATGGGAATTGAATTGAATGAGGAAGGAGTGGGAATTGAATTGAAGGAGGAACCAAGTGCTTCTCAAAGGAAGGGACCTTTCAAAAAGCCAGGTGGAGGCTCCTGGGGCAGAGAGAGGGTCAGCGAGGCTGGATTCTAACTGTGCACTGTTCTGTGGAGTGGGGACCGTGTCTTACAGCACAGACGTTAGGCTAATGTTAGCCTCCACAATGCAAATGCACTTAGTACCTACATTTTGGTTTTATTTTACAGGAATTAAGGAATTGGGTTATATATTTCCATGCACACCAAACCTATTCCTGCTGCTCTGCCCCACTGCGCATACCCTACTTTTAAAATAGTTATTTTTCTTATGTTATTTGAGATTATTAAACATAACTGAAATCAGGCAAGAAAGTGCAAGCATATTAAGAGGAAGAGGATTTTTTTCAGACCTTTGCATACAGGTCTGCTTATGCACCCTCAGTGGGTTTGCTTTCTATGTTAAGTCTGAATGTCATTTCTTTCAGGGGCACAGAAGATTCAGTTATTTTTCTTTTTTTTTGAGATGGAGTCTCACTCTGTCACCCAGGCTGGATATGTCAAGTGAAGTGTCCTATATTATGTGTTCTGAACCAGCCTCCTCAGCGGGTACATTCTTAGTTGAGGGAGCGTTCTTGCTTGGGCAAACATGCAATGACAGTCAACAGCACTGATGACCTCCTTCCTCTGTACCGGACGCTGAGTGAAATCCTGCCTTTGTAGTTGGACATTTGCCACACTCCAAACAGGAAAGCTGAGGCTTTGTGAAGTGCAGCAAGGTGCCAAGTTCCCATACCCCGGGAAGTGATGAGACAGGGTCTAAACTCAGACTGGAAGACTGTAAAGCCTGTTCAATCACCCCTCTTCTATATTGCTTCATTTGAAGACAGGAAACATACGAGAAATAAAATCTGTGAATGGGAAAGGCACACTATAAGGAGTTGCTTGGGCTGGTGGCAAGACTTCTAATTTACACAGACAGGACCTTACAATTTGCAGAAATATGTTGTGTTTTTGTAATTAGCCTTCTCTTGGGATTGTGAAAATATTTTTCCAGATATCCTTTAAGAGTAAAGATGGTACAAAAGTACAAATGTACTTTTTGCACCATAGAGACAAAATGTTAATTCAGGTATATTTCTTGGGAAAAAGAAAATTTTTGTTTTGTTTTTTAAATTATAAGATTATATTCACTAACTTATTCTAACTTATTCGGAAAGTAGAATCTCATTAAAGTAGTTGTAAAAAAAATAGCCTTTGAATTTTGCAAGGTAGTTGTAGAATTTAGCAACTTTTGTGGTTTTTCTACTATGTATAAGATATTAAGTGACAATTCTTTGGATTATTAATTCCATTTATTTGGTTAATTCTTTCAGTAAATGAGCTCTTATGTCATGTTAGGAAATATGTGCACTTATGGTTCCTCAAATTTAATGTATAATGAAAATAACTAGTCAATTCTTTATTTCCTTCAATAGAGACAAAAGAAAACGAAAACTTCTCCAAATGTTCCATTTGAAAGTAGTGCTTTTAAGGAAATTGCTAAATACTCATAATCAGTATCACATGGGAATGTGACAGTTATTTAAAGATACCCTTCCCTAATAAAATAGTTACTAACACAACAATTCTTACAAAAAACATGCCTAATTGTCAAGGCTGTTCTTACGAGAGGAAGAAAATCAGCAGAACGATTGCCTCCTCTTTTATAGGCAATGCCCTGTGCGCCGTCATCTGGCCCAAGAGTCCAGCTGACCCCAGTTGTATCCATCTAAAATTCTGGTAGTCCTAAGCCTCTCGCCTCTGGCCCGCTGCTCCCCGACATTTTTCTCTCCCCACCCCATACTCATTTATGCCACATTTCATTTTACTTTTATCTCACCTCTCATTTACTTATCTTTGTATTGATTATAAAATATATTGAAAATGAGTTACATACTTTGTACTGGATGTGCTAGATGAGGTACTTACCTTTTTTTTTTTTTTGACATCCAGTGACCTCTGAACTTTTTATTGGCCTCCTGCTCCCCAGAGGGTCCCCTGCTTCTGCTGGCTTCATGTCTCAGAACTTTGGTGTCGTTGGTCTCAGACACCACTTTGCCACCCACTATGCGGCGGGTGGTGGTCTTCTGGATGGTTTGCATGGAGTTTGCTGCTGTCCAGGGCATCACCAAGATTGAAGTCCTTGCCCTCTTCCAGCAGGCCGCGGTAGGTGGTGATCTCAGCCTCCAGCCTGACCTTGATGTTCAGCAGGACCTGGTACTCCTGGGCCTGGCACTATCCCTCTGCCTGGGTCTGTGCCAGCTCTGACTCCAGGGGCAGCGGGTTCCCATTGAGCTCCTCCATCTGCAGGGCATAGCGGGCCTCCACCTCCCTCAGGCTGTTCTCCAAGCTGGTCTTCATACTTTGATGAGGTACCTGCCTTTAGTTTACATGTGATGATGTCAGTTGGGGAAGTTCAGTGAATCGCAGCATATGGTGCAAGTTGTCAGACATGGTGATGAATGCTGTCACCCTCTTCACATCACAGTGGCTGCCTGAGGCTTGCCATCGATCCTCCGACCTTTCATATCACCTGTCTCAGTTGTTTCTTTTGTCTGCACACTTAAAGGTTTGCACTGCTGTCCCCTTATCCTTCTGTATACTAATGATAACGTCAGAGAAGAGCTGCTGGTAGGGACGGTGGCCAGCAAAAAGGGCACTGAGAGGTGAAAATATTTCTGTAGATAACTGAGAATAGACTACACTAGAAAGAGTTCTCATATTTTGTGGTTTTTCTACTGCATACAAATCTCTGTGCTAGGGATTGGGACACAAAGATGAATAAAGCATAGCTCTTTCTTTAAAAAATTTGAAATCTAACTCGGCGGGGGTGGGGGATGTTTTTTATCTCATTTCTCAAATTAACCCATCAGAATTTTTTGTTTTAAATTAAGTGATGCACCACTGCACTTCAGCCTGGGGGACAGAGAGAGACTCCATCTCAAAACAAACAAACAAACAAAAAAATTGCAACTTAAAACTTTAGGAGTGATATAGGTGTGGTTTACTTTATATTTATTATTTTAAAAAATAAAGAATTTTTTAACTAAAACAAATGCCTGTTAAAAGTAAAAGTGCCATTTCTCTCCTAAATTGTAGTTTAACAATGTAAATATATTTCCTTATTTGGGGCTTTCATGGTACAATTTCAGGGTGATAGTATTTTATGTGACTTCACTTTCAATAATTTCAATTGTCTTTAAACATAAATGCAATCTCCACATCCTATAAATATCTTCAGTATTCACTATCCCTTTTAAAATTTAATTTAATTTAATTTTAGGTTCCAGGTTACATGTACTGGACGTGCAGTTTTGTTACACAGGTAAACGTGTGCATGGTGGTTTGCTGTGCCTATCAACCCATCACCTAGGTATGAAGTGCTGCATGCATTAGCTATTTATTTATCCTGATGCTTTCCCTTCCTTTCCATCTCCCACAACTCCCAGTGTGGTCACTCTCCTCCCTGTGTCCACATGTTTTCATTGTTCAGCTGTCATTTGTAAGTGAAAACATGCAGTGTTTGGTTTTCTGTTCCTGTGTTAGTTTGCTGAGGATGATGGCTTCCAGCTTCATCCAGGTCCGTGCAAAGGACATGATCTCATTCTTTTTTATAGCTGCACAGTATTCCATAGTGTATATGTACCATATTTTCTTTATCCAGTCTATCATTGATGGGCATTTGGGTTGATTCCATGTCTTTGCTATTTCCACTATTCTTAAAAAGAAAAGACATTACATTCATGGAGTTCACTTAAAATCATAAGCACTCTGATATGAAATTGTCTGAGGCAAAACGACTTGGAAGGAAACATAGATGTCTCCTTCCTAAAGTGAATGCTCTAAGCTCCTGGCAAGTAAGAACTCCATTAGAGTTCCATCTTCAGAAAGACCTGGGGCTAGGTGGGGCATGGTGGCTTGGCTGACGCCTGTAATCCCAGCACTTTGGGAGGTCGAGGTGGGCAGGTCACTTGAGGCCAGGAGTTCGAGACCAGCCTGACCAACGTGGCGAAACCTCATCTCCACTAAAAATACAAAAAATTTGTTGGACATGGTGACACATGCTTGTGATCTCAGCTACTCAAGAGGCTGAGGCATGAGAATTCTTGGAGCCCAGGAGGCAGAGGTTGCAGTGAGCCAAGATTGAGCCACTGCACTCCAGCCTGGGCAACAAAGGGAGACTGTCTTAAAAAAAGAGAAAAGAAAAGGACCTAATGCTATGCTGTGCCATAGAAGATGCTCACAACATCTGGAGTTAATTTTAGTGTAAGGTGTCAGGAAGGGGTGTCAGAAAGCAGTTTCTGCTTTCTGCACATGGCTAGCCAGTTTTCCCAACACCATTTATTAAACAGGGAATCCTTTCCCCATTGCTTGTTTTTGTCTGGTTTGTCAAAGGTCAGATGGTTGTAGATATGTTGTGTTGCCTCCAAGACCTCTGTTCTGTTCCATTGGTCTATATCTCTGTTTTGGTACCAGTACCATGCTGTTTTGATTACTGTAGCCTTGTAGGATAGTTTGAAGTCCAGTAGTGTGATGCCTCCCGCTTTGTTCTTTTTGCTTAGAATTGACTTGGCTATGCGGGCTCTCTTTTGGTTCCATATGAAGTTTAAGGTGTTTTTTTCCAGTTCTGTGAAGAAGGTCATTGGTAGCTTGATGGGGATAGCATTGAATCTGTAAATGACTTTGGGCAGTATGGCCATTTTCATGATATTGATTCTTCCTAACCAAGACTTAAACATAACACCTAACACCATAAAAACCCTAGAAGAATATCTAGGCAAAACCATTCAGGACACAGGCGTAGGGAAGGACTTCATGACAAAAACACCAAAAGCATTGGCAACAAAAGCCAAAATAGACAAATGGGACCTAATCAAACTCCACAGCTCCTGCACAGCAAAAGAAACAGTCATTAGAGTGAATCGGCAACCAACAGAATGGGAAAAAATTTTTGCAGTTTACCCATCTGACAAAGGGCTGATATCCAGAATTTACAAAGAACTAAAACAGATTTACAAGAAAAAAACTAACAAGCCCATTCAAAAGTGGGCAATGGATATGAACAGATACTTTACAAAAGAAGACATACATGAGGCCAACAAACATATGAACAAATGCTCATCATCACTGGTCATCAGAGAAATGCAAATCAAAACAACACTGAGATACCATCTCACACCAGTTAGAATGGTGATCATTAAAAAATCTAGAGACAACAGATGCTGGAGAGGATGTGGAGAAATAGGAACACTTTTACACTGTTGGTGGGAGTGTAAATTAGTTCAACCATTGTGGAAGACAGTGTGGTGATTCCTCAAGGACCTAGAAATAGAAATTCCATTTGACCCAGCAATCCCATTACTGGGTATATATCCAAAGGATTATAAATTGTTCTACTATAAGGACACGTGCACAGGAATGTTCATTGCAGCACAGTTTACAATAGCAAAGACCTGGAACCAACCCAAATGCCCATCGATGATAGACTGGACAGGGAAAATGTGGTACATATACACCATGGAATATTATGCAGCCATCAAAAACGAGTTTGGGTCCTTTGTAGGGACATGGATGAACCTGGAAACCATCATTCTCAGCAAACTGACAGAAGAGCAGAAGATCAAACACCGCATGTTCTCACTCACAGGCGGGTGTTGAACAATGAGAACACATGGACACAGGGAGGGGAGCACTACACACTGGGGTCTGTTGGGGGGAAATAGGGGAGGGACGGTGGGGGGTGGGGAGTTGGGGAGAAATAGCAAGGGGAGAGATGCCAGATGTAGGTGATGGGGAGGAAGGCAGCAAATCACACTGCCACGTGTGTACCTATGCAACAATCTTGCATGTTCTTCACATGTACCCCCAAACCTAAAATGCAATAAAATAAATAAATGGAAAAAAAAAGAAGATGCTCACAACAATTTATTTGCTGAATTCATCTTTATGCAATAAGTATATTCTATAGATCTAAATCTTTATCTGCTTGATTAGATTAGTGCAACTTCTTCAAGTGTTTTCAAAGCCAAGTGACAGATCACACATTCCCGGTGGTTTCCCCCAGCACTATGTAAATGCAGGTTGAGATTGTTTCTCCTTGTCTCCAACAATTAAAAAAGTTGAAGAAGCTGGGCGCAGTGGCTTATGCCTGTAATACCAACACTTTGGGAGGCTGAGGCAGGTAGATCACCTGAGATCAGGAGTTCAAGACCAGCCTGACCAACGTGGAGAAATCATGTCTCTACTAAAAAAAAATACAAAATATGTAGGCATGGAGGCCGCATGCCTGTAATGCCAGCTACTTGGGAGGTTGAGGCAAGAGAATCTCTTCAACCTAGGAGGTGGAGGTTGCAGTGAACCAAGATAGCACCATTGCACTCCAGTCTGGGCAACAAGGGTGAAACTTGTCTCAAAAACAAAAAAGTCCAACAAAGCACAGAATTTAGAGTCACCAAGACAATACAGAACTATGCCATTCAAAAGGACAAATTTCCTTGTTTTGTTTTCCAGCTATTTGGGGATAAAGATTTCATAATTTCTAGTTCATAAAGTATTAAATTCAGTTTTTAAATCTTTGAATAATTAAACAGTGGCAAAATTGTATATACACTGTACTTATTAAAGAAAAACTAGTTAAAATATGAAAATGAAATCAATAATTTGTGTTGTATACTTGTTTCTCTTGTTCAATTAGTTATGTTTTAGGTCATGTTTTGATTTATTTATTTACCTTTAGCATTCAAAATTGGTCACTAAAGGAATTTTAAAGTTAACTCAGTAAGACAGATTTAACGTTAAGGATGCAAATATTTCTTGAAGTATTATCCATTGGGAATCTGCCTGGTTTTATATCTGCAAGCACAGGCCTATAATCATGTGAATATCCTAATTATGTGTGATACTTAAAAAAACCTACACCCACTTCACAATTTATGGACACTGTACAAATCTCACAGGACCATGTGATGAAATAACATATATAACACCCTTCAAAAGTATTCTGAAAAATTAGCATTTAAAATAAAAGTCACCCCAAGCCAGCAGATGAATAGCTAAAGGAGTGGTTAATATTTCACATGGTTACACAGTATAATTTCCATATTCTACATAAAAAAGTATTTGTTGAATTTTATATATTAATTTTTTACATTATCATCTGGTAATATAAGAAAACGCACTTAATTTTAAGAACTAAAACAAATGCCATATGTTAGCAAAAAGTTTTGAGATGTGAAACCAAAGCTAAAAGCACAAACATAATAATTTTTTTCTCCCATGGAGAAAATGTATAAGATTTTTTTTCTGATATATTCATATAGTCTAAAGGTTTTATATCTATCTTTAGGACTTAGGGGTTTTTAGGGTCACAGTGGGGTATTAGCTGACAGCTCTCAGATGGATTCTGGTTTGTGGACTGTAATATTTACAACCAACCTCTTTGCCTCCTTCCAGAAGATGGGAATGGCTGCAGAGGCAAGAATTAAACCAACAGCCTGCCCCATAAGCCCCTCGATCTTTCCCTTCCTGCCTCATTAGGACCTTATCATCATCTTAATAATCAGATTTCTCCCCATCATCTCCAAGCTCTCTCTTTGTACTGGGTTTATCTGTATACTTCAAATCCATGTTTGAAGTATACATCTGTATGCTTGTTTCTCCTGTTCATTTAGTTGTGTTTTAGGTCATGTTTTGATTTACTTATTTACCTTTAGCCTCCAAAATTGGTCACTAAAGCGATTTTAAAGTTAACTCAGTAAGACAGCTGTATGTATACATACAGTATACTGTTTACAGCTGTATACTTCAAACATGTATACAGGGGAAGTATTTACTAGAGCACTTGCTTCTGGTTACTCTTCCATTTTTGCAAGTTATTTTTAAAATACTTCTTAAACATCTCTTTTCATGTTTGTGATTTCCGCCAACGTTTTGATTCCAACGTCAGCTTTCTGTTTGGTGTTTTGGTCTAATCCTAGCCTAACTGAACTGTAAGAATAATTTGCTCTTTTAAATATGGCTATAAAAGCAAGTCTTATTGTTTACAAAATATTAAAAGCAATGATGGCTTTCCTTAGCTTGCTGCTTTGCTTGTATTTGTCCATAAACAAAGTCTATCAAAACATCCTATGTGCTGTTCTCTACTGAGGGCAAGAAGGACACACGAGGGAAATGGCTGAAGAAACACATTTATCTAAGGACAAATCAGAAAGAGTGGAATGGCGCATTAACTGGGGCATTGCTATGAAAATAACTTATAAAGACATAAAGCTCAGTTTAATGTTTTCCAGTAGTTTTTGCATTGGAGAGTGTAGGTGTTTTCCTACATGCTTATTTAAGCATGATACACATTTTCATATCGCTGATACCACGGAGATTTCAGTTCCACTAAACCCTCCACTGCTCCTTCTGAAGCATGAACAGCACTTCACACAGACTCGGAATCCTGGAGACGTGGACTCAGAGACCATGTGCCGTTGGTATGAGGCCTATAATTATTTATTTGCATCGACGTGACAATCATATTTTTAACATCCACTGAGGTTGCCTACTTAGGTCTCTCGTGTGACAGGATTTCTGCCGTTTTCATTGACCGACACTCATGGAGTAATCCAGATAGAGCTAGAATCTGCTACGGAGGTCATCTTTGCCTTTTGCGGACAGAAACAAAATCAGCTGCATGCAAGAATTAAGAAGGACCTATTTTGTGGGTTTCCCCTTCCTAGTCAAGAAATTACTAATGTGCCTGCAAAGAAAAACCAGAAAACAAAACCCCAAAACAAAAAACTTTTGTAGTTAGAGAATTTTGCCGGTAGTGCTGTGATAATTTAACTGATGTTTACTTGGATTTCCGAGACTGATTTCTAAATATACGCTCTGATGTTTTTATTTATTGTCCCAGGAGAATTGAAGTCCTAAATAAATAAAAACAAAACAAAAGATTTGAAAAAATTCTAGCCTGTAGTTTCTTCTCAAATGTTCTTACAAAATTTTGAGTTGGATATGTTCTCAAAGGTGGATAATTATGAGGATTTTAGGACCTTGTTTATGCAAAATATATAAAGTAACTGGCACACCCTTCTGCACGGTGCGTGTGACTTTAACTGCAGAATTCTGCAGTTAACATGGAGGGCACTTTGTCTGCATTATAGGTAGGATGGTAAGCAGCCTGCTTTTAGAATTCTGGACTCAGATGAGTGAATAGAAAGAGAACAGCAATTTCTTATAAATTGGCTTTTGTATTTGCACCCTGTTGTAAAGCTGTTACCAAGGGCTGTTCAACTTAAAAATATTTCAAAGCTCACTGAAAGGGCAAGCATTTCAAACTATAGGACACCCAGGAAAAGCTACTCACTGTGCTCCAGCATTTAATTATCTTGTTAACAAGTCAAAGGTTTGCTGTAGAGCTGTTTAGGTTAGATTCAATTGAAAAAAAAAGGAAACATTATTGTCAATACAAAACAAAACAAAAAAACCAAGAGTAATTAGGAGGCACTTACAGAAAACAATGACGACACAAAATGCTATCTAGGGTATTTGAACTTTCTATTTTGCGACGCCTTCTCGTTCCTCCTGCAATGCAACTGTCTAGGGCCCTGGTTCTGTCAGTCGCTGCTGGAAAACATTTCTGCACTGCAGGCTTGTTCAAGCAAAGACTTACATCAGCACTGACCAAAAAGTGTCAAAGGAGAAAAGAAAACAGCAACAGCTGAAAATAACTAGGCACACAGTTTTCAATGACTTGTGACTTTATCATCCAAAAAGGCTGTTTTACCTCTTTTACTGCAATGATAACAGAACACCTCACTTCCTAAATGGCCATAGGCCTTTTTGTCTCAGGCCATAAACCAGTTAGTCCTGCTTGTAGGCCTGAGAATTGAGGCAGGCACTGGTTCATCATGAGCCTTCTGAACTCTAAACACACGGTCCGACTTAATAGAATCTGCCATTGTTATTTTGTAAAGAAACAATCTGCAGTCAGGAAATGTAGTTTGTTCTACTAGATGGCCCGTCTTCCAGATGAAATAATTATTTTTGACTCAGCTTTACAGCTAGTTATGTTATTTTACACAGTCATCCTGATAACGATTCTATAATTTGCTTGGTTTTGATATTTTATTGGCACATAATAACTGTTCTCATATATTAAGTTTATCACTGTTTTACAGAGGCATGATTATATTTCAATTAGATTTGTATAAAATGCTGAATTGCAAATTATTTTCAAATAGAATGAAATGGTCTATCATCTTAGTTTCACCCACTCAGACAATTTGATTCATTTGACTTAATACACATGTAAAACAAATTGCTCTAGTAAATTTGCATATAAAATAGCTCCAGTCTTAAGGCTCTAATATAAACAATTAGCTCCTTGTTTTTATCTTGCAGAAACACTGGTTTTCCACATAACAAAAATCAACTTGGTAAAGTTTATATTTTACCATTGTGTTAGAGAGGAAATGGTATGTAACAAAAATAGTCCTCCTTTTCTGCCTGGCCATTCAATAATGAAAGGTTCCTAACCCATTTCAAATATATTTTAGAGATATCTACTTGCATTCATTAAGATCAGAAATGCACCAAAAAGTTGCTATAATTCTGAGTTTAACTTATTATTCAGATGGAGCAAAAATTCTACTGGAAATATTATGTTTAATCTTGGACAGTTAGGCTTATCTTAATAAGCAAGTCTATAAAAGCTTAACTTTAAAACCACAAAGTTCATACAATCCTTATTGAAACAAACATATTAAAATTTGTTCTTCATGGGTATAAAAAATCACAAATCCTGAATAGAGTTTATTTTTTAAAAAATGTATTGGTGGGCCAGTCTCAGTGGCTCACACCTGTAATCCCAGAACTTTGGGAGGCCGAGGAAGGTGGATCACAAGGTCAGGAGTTCAAGACCAGCCTGGTCAAGATGGTGAAAGCCCGTCTCTACTAAAAATACAAAAACTAGCTGGGTGTGGTGGTGGTTGCCTGTAATGCCAGCTACTCAGGAGGCTGAGACGGAGAATTACTTGAACCCAAGAGGTGGAGGTTGTAGTGAGCCAAGATCGAGATGCTGCACTCCACCCTGAGCGACACAGAGAGACTCTGTCTCAAAAAAAAAAAGTATTGGTATAGTATTTTTTTCTATGATTGAAATGTGTCCGGAATATCTGAGTCATGAAACAGAATATCATGTTCATTCTTCCAGCATGTTAATAACCCCAGACCTTGAAGAGATGACTATAGAATGCACAGTGAAATTTTGCAAAATCACTTTCATTGCTAATTTTTCTGACCTCGACACGGTGCAGCATATTGTATGGGGTGAGTTTTTTTAAAATCTCTTTATATGATGATGGACAGCTCTGATCATGCTTTAGAAATTATTAGAAAATGTTTATAATGTTTAATATGCCTCTTCAGAATACTTTCTCATCCTTCACAAATCTTAGCACAAAAAACGGCACATAGTTGGTAGCCAATGAATATTTACTGGCATATTTATAGAAACCCAACTGAGTACTGGGATCATAGATATGATACCAGAATAATTTTGAATATTTAAACAATTTCTGTATGCCAGACGTGACCAATCCAGCAAAACTGTGTTGGAATTCTGCTGTTTGATTTAACGTGTTTCTATCAACATATATTTTAATTTTACATTGCTAGTGTGTATGTGTGTTTATCTAGGACAAGGAGAGAATGTGGAATAAAGATTTCTATAATAGTCATAAGATGGTATTTATTTCTCTTATTCACTGAGCAAAGTAATGAGCACCATCATAGTGCAACAACTCTTCTGGTACAAATATCAGCTCTAAGATCTTCTATTAGATGTTTTATGAACTGTCCAGAAACAGTACTTTTTTGAGAAATTATTTCTTTTGCAAATATTGCTTTAAAAAAAGAAAACTCAAAAGAATGTGCTAACCAAAATTTTCAGTGTGAGACATTTAACAAATAAACGGATATTTCCTATGGAATATGTGGGTATCAAATAACAGAATTAAATATTTAATTAGTTAATTTTAAAGTACCAAGAAATCTCCATCTTAAAATTAAATTACATTTTTGCAGATGTTAAGCCTTAAAAATTATTAAGCAATGATTAACGTTAGGATAATTTCCCAAATTACAAGTTTAAAGAGAGTGTTTTATTTGTTGAGGTCCATTTTTTTGTTTTAATTTACTTATTTACTTATTTATTTTAGGGCTGCTTTCTATCCTCAGGATAGACTTGCTCTTGATTACATCATGGTTTTTATTGTCTGAAAAATAGGAAATAGGACGTGTGTCTTCCCCATTAGATAGTCTGCTGAGGCACAGGATTTCCAGAGCTCTGTATTTTATAAGCCAGTTACTACTGACCTCCTAAAGTGCACATGTGCTATGGGAGGAAAGTTTCATGGCTGCCAAATACTCCATCTTCTGTTTTCACTAGGTCTAGAGAAACTGAAGATCTGCTGCTGTTTAAATACTTATTAGAATTTTGCAGACCGGGTGCAGCGGTTCACGCCTGTAATTCCAGCACTTCGGGAGGCCAAGGAGGGCGGATTGCCTGAGGTAAGCAGTTTGAGGCCAGCCTGGCCAACATGGCGAAACCCAGTCTCTACTAAAAATACAGAAAAGCTAGCTGGGTGTGGTGGTGTGCGCCTGTAATTCCAGCTACTCAGGAGGTTGAGGCAGGGGAAGTGCTTGAACCAGGGAGGTGGAGGTTGCAGTGAGCTGAGATCACGCCGCTACACTCCAGCCTGGGTGACAGAGTGAGACTCCGTCTCAAAAAAAAAAAAAGAAAAGAAAATTCAACTCCCAAATTTACTCTCACAGAACTTAAATAACTAAAATTTTTCTCTGCAAGGAACAATCTGCAGCCAGGTAGCACTGCTGGTAACTTTGTGGTTTTCCATAATTAAGCCCAGAGTCTCCCCTGGCTTCAGAAGTTACAGAATGACAAGAGGATCTACTATAATCCAGAGTAAATAGCTTTTAAGTTCTTCTGGAATACCTTGTTGAACATGGGTAGGTAGGCACAGAAACACTTACTGAACATATCTCCTCCTCTTAAATGACAGGACTGATGTTTTTGATGAAATGGAGTCAGCACAGTGCATAATCAGCACTTGACTTCTGATGATGGTTCCTCGTAGCAGATCTCTGACATCAGATAAAAATCAATTAAGCTTTTCCTGTAGCAGATGTTTCTCTTTGCTAACTAAACTAAAATTAAACTGAAAACCCATTATGGTCCTCATTGATTAATTTCTTGATGGATTATTGCATGTCATTTAAGACACAATGTTAAGGGAAGCTTAAATATTTCTCAAGGATAACAGCTGATGATAAACCTCACCTACTTTAACCCATCTGATTCTCTTTTCTCCAAAGTCACACAAATGGTGAAAGTCTGTCTCTCTAAAAAAATACAGAAATTAGCCAGGTGTGGGTGGTGCACACCAATAGCCCCAGCTACTTGGGAGGCTGAGGCGGGAGAATCACTTGAGCCCAGGTGGTGGGTGGAGGTTGCAGTGAGCTGAGATCACACCATGCACTCCAACCTAGGTGACAGAATGAGACACTGTATCAAGCAAACAGACAAAAGAATATTTCATAGCAGAAAGTGGAATAAAATAATTAATTTTGCACAATTTTTAAGAGCAAATTTATAACTTCTCTTATTACCAAACTGAACAGAAAGAGAACTCTCTGAATCTTGTGAAGGAAGATGATAGTTGCTGAATCTGACAATGATAAAATTCACTTGATTTGACTCACATTTCTACAAAAGTATATTGCCTTTTAATATTCCTCTAGCAGAACATCATGAGAATTAGTAAACCTAGAATAAATTTTTAGAAAATAGTGCAAGGAATACAGGTCACCAATTTGTGTTTATTTCTAAGCAAAATGGACATTTTAGTAAATAAACGAATACAGTTCATCTGGGATCTCTGGGGTCAGGAAATGAGGACTCTTCTGTCTTAACCCACAGTAATGCTGAGAGATGACATTTTCTGAACTTGAGTAATAATTGTAACAGAAAGACTCTCAGAGTCTTTCTTTGATGCCGCAGGAAATTAGTAAGGTGAAGTCTGTCCTTTAGTCATCATTTTTAAAGTGATTATGGGGATGTCATCTAAAAAGCCCCAAGGCCTATGTTTTTAGCACTCATCAGTGAAGGGAAACTTCCAGAAGATTCGGTAGTACTCTCTTCCCATTTGCCTATTGTTCTTAACAGGTTAGATTGCAGGCTCTTTGTTACTATTTGATGTGATGTCAGCAGCACTAGCACATTCAGGCACTGAGACCCTCATGTACAAGTAACACTGGGCTCCGATTTCAGTGCCGGTGCTCAGAGCTCATTAGAAATGTGGGTTTAAATTGAATACTCAGGAAAAAAGGTACAATTTCTTACAAGGCTAATGTAAAATCCTATGCTTGGCTGGGCACAGTGGCTCATGCCTGTAAACCCAGCAGTTTGGGAGGCTGAGGCAGATGGATCACTTGAGGTCAGGAGTTCAAGACCAGCCTGGCCAACATAGTGAAACCCCATCTTTACAAAAAAACAAAAATTAGCCAGGCATGATGGTGGGTGCCTATAATCCCAGCTACTCGAGAGGCAGAGGCAGGAAAATTGCTTGAACCTGGGAGGCGGAGGTTGCAGTGAGCCGAGATCACACCATTGCACTCTAGCCTGAGCAACACAGCAAGACTCCTTCTCAAAAAATAAATGAAATAAAATAAAATAAAATCCCATGTTCCACCCAGGCAAGTTGCACTTGATGAATCAATCAGTCTTTCCTTGCCTGCAGAAAGAGCACTACTAAATGTAGAATTTTTACATTTAGCCCTACTTCCTTCATACATTGGCCTATACCTTCCGATTGCAAGCAGTCAGCATCCATGCTGTAAACATACAGACTCTGGACCTAGTACCCAAAATAGTAAAACATTTTCCAGGATTTCCACGGTTGAAATAATAATACTCAAGTAAAAAGCAAGCCTCTGTTTAAAGGCATGAGTGTAATTCTTTGTTATTCTTCCGTGATAACACATGAAAGGGCAATTGCTCTTCAGTGAAAGAGCAGCGGAGGCAGAAAGGAGACACTCAAAGTGATTATTGCAGGAATACTTCTATGAGATCAATACATTATTATGACTTGGCCTGGAAACTTTTGAAAAGAAATAATTGGACCATTTCTCTGAAAGCTGAAAGGCTAAATGTGTCTAAACCACATTTAACCAGTCAGAATATGGGTTGGAAATGTGTTCTTGATGTGAGTGTATGGAACACTGAGCAGCTGGCCAAACGCGCTGTGGTGTGCTTATAATGACTTTCCCCCGGGAATTTACAGCTAGTCAACTGCAGCCAGCATTTATTGTCTGCTCTAGAATGGGCTATCCCAGCGTAGCCTTCATAGATGAATTTTCTTTGTTTTTGCTCCAGCAACACTGTGTTTGGGTATTATTTTTGTTTCCCCTTTCTTGTTAAAAAGAAAATGAACCCATAATAAACTTTCTTAAGTGTAAGCATGATAATTTCTATTCAGCTTAACTAATAAAATGAATATTAATAGAAAGTTTTTGATGGATTCCTTCTAAATGATGATGATTATTGGATGTCTTTAAATGTATTTTAAACGGGGGATGACATGCTATCAAAAAACTCTTTTGTTACTTTCAGTGTTTATAAACAGATAAACTCAACAACAAAAAAGGAAATATTTTTTCTTTGTAATTTATAATAAAACCAGATTATTTTGACATTTTTACTATTTTTTGACATAGCAGCCTGAAAACAAAACAAAACTAAACCTTTCTCTTATATTTCTATTTTGAGAATTCGTCTTTATAGAGTTTCACACTGGTTATTAAAGAATTTTCCAAAATTTATTGTCAATATATATTATTTTTCTGCAGAGCAAAATTTACTAATGACTATTTAACCAAAATGCTTTTTAAATAATATTTATCCTCAGACTAAATAATATTTATCCTCAGACTAATCCCCAAAATTCTAATTTTTTACCAAAGAACAAGTAGACAGAGCTGTGATCACAGCAATTTTTGTGTACCCACATTTTAATTGATAACTTTGCTGCTCTCTGAAATATTCATTGAGTGTAATTTGTTGCTTGGCCATATGTACACAGTTGTGTTGTTCAGATCTGAAAATGTTTGAAAGTAGTGTTGCGTTTACCAAATAACACACACTGTGAATTCCTGGGGGACGCATGAGGAATGAATGCTATTGGTGTAGGTCATCAGCTGGCCTGTGAACTTCACCCAGAGAACACGTCCCAAGCTACCCAGGACTCCACAGTTCCACTGCTCCCCTTGAGTTCTTGTCATCACTGTCTTTCCTCTATGACGCAGTGCTCCAGCCACCAGTTTCCCTGATGTGACTGCTCCTGCCCAAATTCTGTCAAAAACACAAATAAGCTCTTATCACAGCCTGGAAACTCCTCCATGGATTTACATCTAAAATGCTTCATACAGCCTACAGGCTCCTGCATAGTTGGGTTTTCTTGCCTTTTTAAATTCATCTCCTATCGCCCTCTCCCGTGTTCTGTGCTGGAGCTCAGTTGACCTCCTATTCTTAAACATACTGAGTTTCCTCCCCTCTCCTCTGGACCATTGTACTAGCTATTTTCTCTGCCTGGAAATCTCTTTCTCTAGAATTTGCCTTGGCTCACACTTATTTAGGACAATTCCGTTTCAGCTCAGTGTGATCTTTTGAGGGCCTTTCTCATCACTCAACCTAAAATAACACCCCTCTCAATGCCTCTCCACCAGAAACTCTCATAAGACTCAGTTTTATTTTCCTTATACTGTTTATCATGTGGTTTCTAGGTTTTCATTTTGCTGTTTATTTGTTTATTATATATTTCCTCCTGTGAAGTAAATTTCAGAAGCCTTTCTCAATCCAGTATTCCAAGTGTTTAAGCCATTGTCCCTTAAAAAACAGAAGAATTTTTTTAATTTTTTGTATTGATACATAATAGATGTACATATTTTCAGGACACGTGATAATTTAATACATTGATATAATTTGTAAAGATCAGGTCAGTTTAACTGAAATATCCATCACCTTAAATATTTGTCTTTATTTTAGAAATATTCAAATTGTTTTCTTCCATTTTAAAATATACATTAGATTATTTTAAACTATAGTCACCCTACTCCTCTGTCAAATACTAGGCCTTATTTCTTCTATCAGAATGTATATTCTCACCCATTTATCAACCTCTCTTTATACTTCCCTCTCCCCTACCCTTCCTGGCCCCTGGTAACTACCCTTTATCTTCATGAGATTCACCTTTTGAATGCCCACAGACACATGAGAACATATTTGTCTTTCTGTGCCTGGCTTATTTTATTTGACATAATGACCTCCAGTTTCATCCATGTTGCTGCAAATGATGGAATTCTCTTTTATGACTGAATAGTATTTAATTATGTATAGGTACTATATTTTTGTTATCCATTCATCTATTGATAGACACATAGGTTGACTTTCTATGGTGAATAGTGTTGTAATCAAGATGGGCATACAGATCACATCAATATGCTGATTTGTTTTCTTTTGGATAAATACCCAGCAGTACAATTGCTGGATCATATAGTAGCTCTAGTTTTAGGTTTTTAATGAAGAACCTCCATACTATTGTCTGTAGTGGCTGTACTAGCTGATATTCCCACCAACAATATACAAGGCTTCCCCTTTCTCTATGTCTTTACCAATATCCATTATTGCCTGTCTTTTTGATAAAAGCCATTTTGACTGGGGTCAGAGTATGTCTCATTGTAGTTTTACATCACATTTCTCTGATGATTAGTGATGCTGAACATTTTTTTTTGTATACCTGTTGGCCATTTGTCTGTTTTCTTTTGAAAACTATGTGATCAGATGTTTTGCCCATATTTAAGTTGGATTATTTGTGTTTTTTGATGTTGAGTTTTTTTAGTTTCTTACATGTTCTAGTTATTAATATTGTCACATGAATATTTTACAAATTTTTAAAATCATTTTTTAGATTGTCTCTTCACTCTGTTGATTGTGTCCTTTGCTGTGCAGAAACTTTTGAGCTTGATGTAATTCTGTTTCTCTATTTGGCTTGGGTTGCCTGTGATTTTGAGGTCTTACACAAAAAATATTTGCCCCGATCAATGTCCTGGAGCATTTCCCCAATATTTTCTTCCAGTAGTTTTATAGTTTAAAGCCTTAGATTTAAGTATTTAATCCTTTTTGATTTGGCTGTTGTATGCAGTGAGAGACAGAGGTCTAGTTTCATGAATTTGTATATGGTTATCCAGTTTTCCTACTACATTTTTAAAAAGACTATGTTTTCCCCATTGCATATATTTGGTGCCTTTGTAAAAATGAATTGGTTGTAAATGTGTGAGTTGATATCTGGGCTCTCTATTCTGTTTCATTGGTGCATGAAGAGTTTTTATGCCAGTACCATGTTGATTTAGTTACTATAGCTTTGTAGTACATTTTGGAGTCAGGGAATGTGATGCCCTCAGTTTTGTTCCTTTTCTCAGTATTGCTATGGTTACTTGGTGTGTTTTCAGTTCCATATACATTTTTGGATTGTTTTTTTCCTATTTCTGTGAAGACTGTTATTGATATTTTGATAGAGATTGCACTGAATCTGTAAATTGCTTTGAGTATGTTCATTTTAACAATACTACTTCTTTCAATTCAAGGGCACTGTATATTCTTCCATATTTTTGTGTCTTCTTCCATTTTTTTTAACAGTATTTTATAGTTTTCCTTGTGTAGATCTTTCACTTTTTTAGTTAAATTAATTCCTAGGTATTTTATATTCTTTGCAGCTTTTGTAAATGAGATTACGTTCTTGTTTTCTTTTTCAGATTGCTTGCTATTGGCATATAAAAATGTTACTGATATTTGTCCAGGTGCAGTGGCTCACTCCTGTAGTCCCAGCACTTTGTGAGGCTGAAGCCAGCAGACCACCTGAGCTCAGGAGATTGAAAACAGCCCAGGCAACATGACAAAACCCTGTCTCTGCAAAAAAATACAAAAATTAGCTGGATGCAGTGGCATGTGCCTGTAGTTCCAGCTACTCAGGAGGTTGAGGCAGGATAATTGCTGAGCCCAGTGGGTGGAGGTTGCAGTCAGCTGAGATCACACCATTGTACTCCAGCCTGGGTGACAGTAGTGAAACTCTGCCTTCAAAAAAAAAGTTGCTAATATTTGTATGCTGATTTTTTTATTCTGTAACTTTACTGATTACATTTATCAGTTCTAACTGCTGGAGTTTTCAGGTTTTTCTAAGTATAACATTATGCCAACTGCAAACAAGTCTAATTTGACGTCTTCCTTTCCAATTTGGATGCCCTTCATTTCTTTTTTTTTTTTTTTTTTTTTGCTTAATTGTCATAGCTCAGACTTGCATAATTTTATTATGTTGAATAAAAATTATGAAAGTGGGCATCCTTGTCTTGTTCCAGATCTTTGGGGAAAGGTCTTGAAATTTTTCCCATTCAGTATGATGTTAGCTGTGGATTTGTCAGATATGGTCTTTAGCATTTTGGGATATGTTCCTTCCATACCCAAATTATTGAGGGTTTTTTATCATAAAGAAATGTTGAATTTTATTGAATGTTTTTTCAGCATCTATTGAAATAATCATATGTTTTTTGCTTCTGATTTGCATATGTTGAACCATCCTTGTATTCCTAGACTGAATGCCACTTAATAATGGTGAATGATCTTTTTAATGTGTTGTTGAATTCAGTTGACTGGTTGAGGATTTTTGCATCTAAGTTCATCAATGATATTGGCTTGTGGGTTTTTTTTGTGTGTGTGTGTCCTTGTCTGGCTTAAATGCCATTTTCACTGGGGAGACAGAGATGGGGAATGTAGAAGTAAATAATTTTCAGGGGGAATGAATGAGCCCAAAGATCAATGGCCTAAGGCAAAGGTTCTGTGAGGTCTGGGGAGGTAGCCTCACAGGCTATGGGAGAGTGAAGGGAGGAAAGCATGTCAATCAGAGCTGATCTTGTTATGCAAATGAAGCCTTGCTCTCAAAAAGGACAGATGCAAGCCTATAGTCTCAGGTACTCAGGAGGCTGAGGTGGGAGGATCACTGGAGGCCAAGAGTTTCAGAAAAGCCTGGGCAACATAGCAAAATGCAATCTTTCAAAAAAAAAAAAAAAAAGAATAGATGGGGCCTGTGGTAACAGTGTGTGTCAGACTCTTGAGAATATTAGACTTTTGGTCTCTCCTGTGAATTATCTTTCCTACATTTGGACAAGGGTGGGCTTAGAAAAAGCCTTTTTGTATCTGCTACTTACTTGCTGTAGATTTTCTCTACATATGCAAATGTTCCACACAAAAGACAATTTCCCAAATCTGTTCTTGTGGTTTGCAACTTCTCTGAACACCTTTCCTGATAGTGAGTATTCCAATGTGATGTAAGCACGTTATTATGTTACCTGAGAGAGTGAAGTTAAAATGTGAAACTTGCTAGTCATGAGACTTCCGTTATAAAGGGAAATTACTTCATATTTGTAAATATGGACTTCTTTAATAGCTGAAATGAGCTTCTGTAAAAGAAGGATTGTTGCTTGAAAGGGCTGTGAGATTTAAATCAGAATACATATCAAGTAGGTTGCATGTGATAGTAATGCAGTAGATGGTTGCTTCCTCTCCTGTGTTATTATTTATCTGTATTTACTGTAACCATAAGGGAGCCATACAGCGTAGTGGTTAAGAAAGCAGTTTCCAGAGCCTACAGAATAAAAACAAACGAAAACAAAAATAACAACAACAATAGAGACAAAATGGGTTTAAATATAGAATTGAACAATAGTTTTGCACCTTACTCAGTCTTCCTTCATCTATGAAAAAAAGATAATAATAGTGTTAATGCTCCCCAGCTTCACAACACCAGGAAACTTGTAGTAGGAGAGTTGGTTTATTGACATGTTCCAGTGAGGGAGAACTCATGCTTGGGGATCCGTGGGCCACATCAGTAAGAGAATATTACAAAGAACTGGTAGAAATGGGGTTTATGTTAAGCGATTTTGGAAAAGGCTCAAAGAAGGAAAGCTTTGTTCTGGATAGGATGCTTTTCAGAAGCAGTGGTACTTTCGTGGCTCAGTATCTTAATAATTCTCATCTAGAAGACAGGAGGAAGAGAAGGCTAAAGCTATAATTGGTAAAGCAGCAGCAGCTTCTCACTTTAGCCAGGATAAAAGGATGTCTGGTGAGTTTTGTGGTTTGGAAAATGTTCTTGTTTTCTGTGTGGGTCCAGACATGCCTCTGGAGTGGAGATGTTTTTTTGCCTGGATCCATTCTTGCCACAGAGTGGTCCTAGCTGATGCTGACACTGATGCTCTGTGAAATAGTTTAGGTCCACAGGAGAACATCAAGGCCCAGCTCATAATGCCAAGCTAGCTCCCAGCTGCCAGAGGCTGTTTTTCTCTTTCTCAGCAGTAATAACCAAAGAATGAAAATTCACTTTAACAGCCTAATACCTGATACCCAATACCTCATAAAATGTGTTACCTATTTTTATTTTCATTATGTACCCAGATTTTTGCCAAGGCAGTCTTATTTTAAAATACTTTGTCTTGTTATCTGTAGACTTGATTTTTCATTATGGAAATAGGGAGACATTTCTTGCACTCCAAAAGAATGAAAAATGACATCTGCCTTAGTTATTTCTCAGCTTTCTGGTTTTTACCCAGTTGAAAAAAAGCTAAGATGACTGAATATATTACTGGATAGGTGGAATTGAATAGAGGTTAAGAGCATGGTCTCTGACTGGAGTTAGTCTGCCTGGGTTTAAATCCTGGCTTAATCTCAAGCTGAGTATATAACTTTGGAAAAAAAATTTTTGAACCTTCTGTGCCTTACTATTTTCTGATCTAAAATAATTAAAATAATATGGACCTCACAGAATCAGTGTGAGGATTAAGGAAAATAAAGCTTATGAAGTACTTAGAACCAGTGCCTGGGACATAAAAACATTAGCAGTAATGTATAATAAATGTGAGCTATCTGATTAGGTTGCTATTTAACTCTGGCCATTTCATCTAATGATGAGGCATTCTGGATGTGTTGAGTGTTGATTAAAACAACCTATAATTCCCAACCATGAAGGATGAAAGCAATAAAACAAGGAATATTCATTGCTTGCAATTCTGTAAGAAACAACTAGACATGCAGCAATGCCTCAGTTCCTGCTTTTCAGGAGTTTGCTGTCTCACTAAGAAGAATATGAAAACATAAATACCCAAAGAAGCCTGTAAGAATTAAATACAAATGACTGTTGCTGACAATAAGAATTGTAGTGCTTCTGTAGAAAAAGAACTATCTTTCAGCTAGGGAAGACTGGCAAAATGTAATGGGAGAGATGGCAGATGAGCTGAGTCCTGAAAGATTTATGGAATTTTATCATTCAGATGACAAAAGAGCACTCTAGACAGACAGAACTTCAGGCGCAAATACACGAGAGGTCATATCATAAAAGTTACAACAACAGCAATACAGAAACAAAGGGTAAGTAGATCACGCACTGAGCATAAAGCCAAGCACGGTGATGAGCACTTGAGCCTATCATCTCGTCTAGTCTTACGACCGCGTAGGAAAGGTAGAATTACTATCCCCACTCAAAACAATATTCAGATAGTTTAATTCCCTTGTTTGAAGCTGCTAAACTAGCATGTACTGGGTCACAGTTTAAGCCAGATCCAATGAGCTGGTCAACAATCTTTGTATGAATTGTATCACTCAGGGTCCCCATTATCTAGCCCAAATCAGCGTGACTGTGGTCAGATTATGCAAGATACTTAATGCAATGTCAAGAAATTTTTGTGTTTTCTTTTATAGAAGGGGGAAACCCATTGCCATTTGGTGCAGTGAAGTGGCAAGATTATTTTGTAAGGATATTTTAATCAATAATTCTATCTTTTATTTTTACACATGTACTCTTAAAACACTGGACCACACCATTTCCAGTGATTTTATATAATCAGACTGAACTGTTATTTCTCATAAAGAAATAAACCTGAGAGAATAAGATTGTATTAGACAAATTTTCCTTTCATTCTCATTTGTAGAAGTCTGGCACCAAGCTACAATCCAGATCACATATGAATATTTTGCCCATGAGAATATGAAGCATGTTTTTCCTCAGGTTTTAAGCCTTACAGACAGGGACACAGCCCACACATATAGGCCACAGAGAAAGAAAAAATATTAAATAATTAGAATTAGATTTAGCAATGGCAATCAAGGAGCAATCCATCAAGAATTATGCTGTTTGGTTGATTGTTTACAAAGCAACAAAAGGGGCTAAAATTGCTTAATTTTAAAAAAAGGGAAAATGAAATTTATTTTAAGCAATAAACCCATCTGTGTTAAGCATTCCAGCTGCTCCCTTTCCATTTGCTAATTACCCAAATGTCCATAATTTATTCATCTCTGGATACACTTATACATCTGTAGGATCATTACTTTGGTGTGTGTAATTGTCTTTGAAATTAAATAAACCAATGAACAAGAGAAAAGAAAACTCAAAGGAGAACTATAGATTTAGCAAAAGTTGTTGGATACAAAATAAATTCCAAAACTAAATAATTTCTCTCAGATGGCCAATAGTAATCATTGCGTCACTTGCCCATAATTCCTAAATTTAAATCCTCTAAATGTACATTTGCCATTCTGCAGATTATGTTAAATTCACCTTTTCATAGGTTTCTTAATATTTCAGTCATCTTTTAAAATTTCATAGAAGCAAAGATCTTGAAAAATTAGACTATTTTCAAACCATAATCCTAGCTACCCAGGACCGATTTTGATAGTTCAAAGTCGAGTTCCTTCAAAGGAGTACAAATCTGCATTCTACAGATTACATGCATGGTTTGGAATTTGCCTTTTAAAATATTAGTGTTTTTTTAAATTTTAACTTTTTAACTTTCTTCTTTCTGGAACATTCATGCCTATGAAACTCATACTGTTATCCCCATCTCCCAGTGATGAAATGAGCCACTGGGAGTGGCCTGGGCCTCCATGACTGTGGAAGCCATCATGATGGTCTTGTCCCGATGAAGGGCACTGGCCCTAGGTAGGGAAGACCTGAGTTTGAACCAGTGGCCTGTCATTTACTAACTATGGGACTTTGGGCAAATTATTCACTTTTGAATAATTTTGAGTTTTAATTCCCTCCTTTGTAAACAATTGCACCTCATGAAAATGTTATGTGAAACAATGAACACATATTTTCAATACGTATTTCCATAACACCATGAAAAATGCCTGCAATAATAATAATACTCAATAAATGTGAACGCTTATGTTTAAAGTGAGCTCAAGCATCAGCAATTATTGGACTAGAAGACTAGGAGGCTCCAATTCTGGGGTGATGCACTGCTGTGATTTCCTGACTAGAAGACTAGAAGACTCCAATTCTGGGGTGATACACTGCTGTGATTTCCTGACTAGGAGACTCCAGTGTCGGGGTGATGCACTGCTCTGATTTCCTGACTAGGAGACTAGGAGACT